>NC_143555.1:35055312-35356875 GCF_054136105.1 Typopeltis vanoorti
AGGGGGAGGATGAAACTGATTGAAGAAAATGGTATAAGGATAACTGTTGCAGAAGATATAGTTGAAATATTTAATGAGCAGTTCATAAAGGTCTTTTATTCTTGTGAATGTGACATCATGGACAGTTTGAGAGCATTTAATGATGAGGAGGAAAGACAGACTGTAAGTGAACTAGAGGTATATGGAGAATTGAGCAAACTTGATGTTAATAAGGCTGTGTGACTTGATAATATATATCACCACTTAATTTGAAGAAATGTATCATGGAGTTGTCATCTGCCTAGACACATTTGTTTAATATGAGTCTTGCACTAGGTCAAGTTCCAAAAGGAGTTGAATGATGAAGGCAAGATTGTGTCACTTCATGAGATTGATGAAATTGATTTCAGAACTCGGGCATCAAATTATAAGCCTATCTGTTTGTCATTTGTAGTGGTTAGTGTTGGAGAGGCTGGTGAGAACTAGGATCCAGAATTGGGTTGACAACAATGGTATTATCTTTGATAGACAGCATGGATTTGCTGAAGGGAGGCCATGTTTTAGTGATCTACCTACTTATTAAAATAAGGTGATGGCTTCATTGGACAAAGGAGATGGGTACGCAGTATCATACTTAAATTTTGCAAAGGCTTTTGATAGATTACTGCATGATAAGTTGATAGTCAAACTAGAGCAGATGGGGTGGGATATTAGACTAGTGCATTGGATTAGAGATTGGCTATCTGATAGGTATCAGCAGGCTGTTAATAGGGAGCAACATCCCGGAAGAGGGAAAGTCACTAGTGGTGTGCCTCAGGAGTCTGTATTAGGGTCATTGCTGTGTTAACCTGTATGCTAATGGTATTGGGGAAGATTTGGATGGTGATTTGCAGATGATGCAAATTTGGGATGGAGGAGTGGAGGAGATGTAGAAGACTTGAATATATATTGAGTGGATGGATGGGCATGAGAGTGGGGATGCCAGTTCACCGTTGCAAAATGTAAGGTTTTAAAATTTGGGAAACAAAGATGGGATGTAGAATTTATTCTGTGGAAGTATATTGTTGGGGTGGAGGAAATAAGAGATCTCGGGGTGATGGTGGATAAGGATCTAAAATTTAGAAGACAACACAATGAATTCGATGAATGATGCTGAGGACACTGACTTGTAGAAGTAAGGAGATTCTTGTTCCATTGTAAAAGGCTCTGATTAGGTCACATGTGGACTATTGTACACATATTTGGTCACTTGGTTTTCAAAAGGATGAAGAGATGTTGGAAAGGGTCCAGAGGCAAGTGAAATGTTGAATATGAGGAAAGGTTGAGAAGATGCAATGTATAGTCTAGTTGATAGGAGGAGGAGGGGGTGATAAAGGAATGTTAAAGACGTTCAAGTTGGTAAGGGGTTGTTATAGGGTCACTGTTAAAGAGGTTTTTCATAAAATAGTGGGAGATCAGAGGGGAACAAGAGGTCATCTCTGGAAGCTGTATAAGGTGGGTGTGAACAAACAAGGGAGTGAGAAGCAGGTTTTCTACATGCAGAGTTGTGAATTATTGGAATGCCTTGCCTGAGAGGTATTGTATGTGTTTGCAGAGAATTTGAATCTCAAGGTGTTTTCTTTAAATGACCAAAGTAATTCACTAGAATAAATAAATATCTCATCATGTTGAACCACTATATTTATTTCTGATTTCAACTATTTGTTCAGCCAAATTACAAGACCATCCTGGTTCATTCAGTACCCAGTAGATATCTGCTAACTGGGCACACCACATGAAGGTGAGAACTGGACATTAGATCAGAAGCCCCAGTCAGTTCATTGGATTTCTTAAAGACTATGTGCAGGTCTTTTCCAGTTAACTAGCATTGCCCCTTAAGTGACCAGCAGCAAACTCTATAGAAAACACTGATTCATCTACGTAAGCAGGTGGTGAATTTTTGTCTATAAGAACAGTAAAATAAGAACACCACAGTAGACACAAGAAGTTAAAGAATTCAAGTGCTAGAAAAGAAGTTTCTGTCTTATTGTTCCTAGCAAATAAGACAGTAAAATAAGCCCTAAAACAGTGTTTCCCATATACCCCCCCCCCCGGAATATGAAAATGGTCTTTAGGAAGTACATATGGCAAGCACATTTTTTAATTTTTTTACTTTTATATTTTTATCACTGTATTGTCGCATATAAGGGGCAAGTCAGTTCTATAATCAATTTTCAATAAGTAACAAATCTAATTATTATTATTATTAATAACTAGTAAGCGATACACAGAATGCAAAACTCACTGAAAAGATAGTGTACATGAAAGATAGAGAGACTGACGGATTGAAAGAATGCAGGAATGTAGAAATGAAAGTTTCAAAAAATGGAAATGAAATGAAAGAAAGAGAAACTGAGGGAGTAAAAGAATGCAAAGATGTAGAATCGAAAGTTACGGAAGAAGTTGTGATAAACGGAAGTGAATGAAAGTTGGAGAAACTGAAGGAGTGAAAGAATTTAAAGATGTACAAGTGAAAGTTAGTGATAAGGGGGTGAAAGAAAGTATGAATGAGGAAAAGGAAGTAAAGTGTGGCCAAATGAGAGGTAGCGAGATGGAGAGTGAAATTGTCAGAATGCAAGATTTAATTAAACAGATATTGAAAATGAAAAATATGTTGAGCGATGTTAGGTGCCTAGTGGAAACTAATGAAAGTATGCAAGAAAACAGAATGAAAGAACATAGAGTAAAAGAAGTGACCAGTGATTCTAGGATAGCAGTATATGGGGAATCCATAATTAGAGGGCTAGTTACTGACAGAGTCCATAAGGTCTGCTATCTGGGTGGGAGAATGAGTACGATAATTAAGGCATTGGGCATGAGGAAGAAACGAGCGAGAGAGAGAGAGAGAGAGAGAGTTAGTTTTGATTGTAGGGACAAATGATCTAACTGGGCATAAGAAGAATGTGAGGATGAATATCAGGAGGCTATTGAGAAGAGTGAAAGATAACAGTGTAGTAGGAAAGGTTGTTACCCAGGTACGATGATGAGTTGCGATGAAGAGCCAGAATCATGAATGGTATGCTGGTGGAGCTGTGTGAGGAGAAGGGAGTGGAGTTTGTGGATGTATGGCATGTGTTTGAGGAAAGAATGAAATTATACAGGTGTGATGGGTTGCATTTAAATGACTTTGGAGTGAGTGTGCTGGAGAAAGTGTTGCTGGATGAAAGTATAGTCTGTGGAAGTACAGTGTGAGATGCGTGCCAGAGATCAGAAGGAAGAGATGAAGAGAAAAATCAGGAGAGTGGTACTGAAGAGACAGAAGTGCTTGGCAGTGGAAACAGTAGTAGTGTGAGAGAGGAAGAGAGAATGGGAATACAAGAGGAACAGGGAAATGGGGGGGGGAGCTCGGGTGGACAGGGAGACATGGCATAGAGAGAGTGAATGTTGAAAGTGGAGTGAATGTGTGTATGAAGGTGGAGTATTTGCATTGTGGGTGGAGAAATGGAGACTGAGCAGGTATATGTGGTAAGTGGTGATGAAGGTGATTTGGAAGGTGTAGTGGAGAAATCACAATCAACATATGGCTTGGATAGGACTGGCTTTAGACCTAAAAATGAACTATTGTGTTTGTTTACAAATGCCAGAAGTATCAGAAATAAAGGGGATGAAATGGTTTCAGTGATTGAGTTTATTTGCCCCCAAATCATTGGAATAAGTGAAACATGGTTGAATGAAGATGATATTGTAATGGGAATAGAAATGGAAGGGTACAGTATTTTTCATGAGGATAGAAAGGGCAGGAAGGAAAGGGGGTGGAGTGCTTCTGATAGCAAGGGAATTAAGTCTGCATAAGTAGACATAAAAGGCAGAAATAGTGGCAGTGTGGTGTAACATGGAGGTTGAGAGGAAGACATATTTAGTTGGATGTTGCTATAGGCCTGGGAATGTGGAAGGTGGTGATGAAGAAATGTATGAACAACTTGGATTAGTGAACAAAGGAAGGGTAATTATTATGGGTGATTTTAATTATGGTGGTATACATTGGAATGAAGAGATAGCATTTGGGAATAAGGAAAATGAATTTCTCGAGTTCTTGAGAGATAACTATCTCAAGCAGCAAAGGCCAAATGGCTGAATAAGGTAGGTGTAAAAAGAATGAATGTGGAGCTTAAGCATGAAATCTGGGAAAAGAAAGTACTTTGGAGGATGTACAAGATGAATAATGGTAATCAGTCAGATGAAGAATATAAAGAACAAGCCAGGAGAGTGACTCAGTTAGTAAGGAAAACAAAAGTAGAGTATGAGCAGAAATTTGGCAAATCAGGCTAAGAAGAAAAACCTAGAGTTTTTTAGATATGTGGCAAGTAGAAGGAAGAATGATCATAGAAAGATGAAGTTAAGGGATGAAAGAGGTAGAATGGTAACTGCTGCAGAAGACATTGTTGAGGTATTCAGTGATCAATTTATAAAGGTGTTTCATCCTGATCAGGGTGAAATTATGAGGAACTTAAGTGTAGAGGACATAGGTAGGAGAAGATGGCTTAAAATTGTGAGTGAGCAGGAGGTATTTGAGGAAATAAATAATCTTGATGCCAATAAGGCAATAGAATTTATTGACATCGCCATGCATCTTAATGAAATATTCCAGAGAATTGGCAGTAGTATTGGCATACCTGTTTAATAACAGTCTTACAACAGCACAGGTTCCAAAGGAGTGGAAGGAGGGTAAAATTGTTTCACTGCATGATAAGGCTGATGTAGCTTCAAATTACAGGCCAGTCTGTGTATCTGGAGTTGTGGTGAAGATCCTGGAGAGATTGGTGAAAACTAGGATACAGAAATGGGTTGATAACAGCAATATTCTCTGTGGTTATCAGCATGGGTTTATTAAGAGGAAATCATGTTTCACTTATGTACTATAACAAGGTGACCAATACCTAGGACAAGGGAGATGCATAGACAGTGGTGTACTTGGAATTTGCAAAGGCTTTTGATAGACTGCCAAATGACAAGCTCTTAAATAAATTAAAACAGATGGGATTGGATAACTGACTTATGTGTTGGATCAGTGACTGGCTGTCAGATAGGTATCAGAAAGTTGTATATGGGGGTGCAGTATCTCGAAAGAGAAAGGTCAGCACACAAGTGGTGTGCTGCAGGGGTCAGTTTTGGGGCCACTGTTGTTCAGTTTGTATGTTAATGATATGGGTTTGGTTTAACTAGTGATGTCCAGATGTTTGTGGATGATGCAAAACTGGGGGAGAGCAATGCACAGTTAGGCTGATGTTAATGCCTTACAAGAGGACTTTAATAGATTGCATGAATGGGCAGGTAAATAGAACTGTCAGTTCAATGTTGCCAAGTGTGAGGTTTTGAGATTTGATAAACAATGATGGGATGCAAAGTATACACTTGGTGGGAAAACTTGAACAGAAGTAGAGGAGATGAGATATCTAGGAGTGATGGTAGACAAGGATCTGAAATTCAGGGGCTACATTGCACGAGTTGTGAAGACATCACATTGAATAATGGCAATGATGCAGAGAACCCTGTCATGCAGAAATAAGGCCTTGATTAGGCCTCATATGGATCTGGACAGATTTGGTCGCTGGGTTTTCATGGTGATGAGGATATGCTGGAAAGGTTACAGAGAAGATTCACAAGGGTAGTCTGTGGTCTTTGGAATGTGGAGTATGAGGACAGATTGAGAGAATGTAAGTTGCAGAGCCTTGTGAATAGGAGGAAGAGGGGTGGGGATATGATTGAGACATAAGCTGGTCAGGGGTTGTTATCAGGTAGACATGGAATAGATTTTTCATAGAATGGGCGAGGGGAGTAGAACAAGAGACCATTGCTGGAAACTGTATAAGGAGGGTGTGAGCAAAGGAGTGACAAGCAGGTTCTTTGCATGGAGGGTGGTTGGTGAGTGGAATGCATTGCCTGAGTTATGGATGTGGACACATTGAATCAGTTTATGATGCTGTTGGAAGAGCATTGTTTGCAATAGTGAGTACCTCCCACAATGAGTCTCTGACTCCATGGAGGTCAAATGTTAATGATAATAATAATAATTAGATTTGTCATTTATTGAAAGGGGCAATGCTGGAAAAGAGAAACCAAGCGAATTGACTGGTGCTTCTGATCTAATGTCTCGATCTCACCTCTGGTGTGTGCCTTTTAGCAGATATCTACTGGATACTGAATGAATCAGGACAGTCTTGTAGTTTGGGACTTAGCTGAAGAAATGGTTGTAATCAGAAATAAATATAATGGTTCAAAATGACTAGATACTTATTTATTCTAGTGAATTTGGTCATTTAAAGAAACACTGTAATACAGTGCTTACTATGATACACGAAAAAGTGCTCCATTTCTTACCAGAAGAAATGCTCATATGTATATTTAAGGTGTAGTGTTCCATAAACACTACACATTGGCATCATCTTTTCTTACCATAAAAAATACATGTCTATTCAAGGTGTAGTGTTCCATAAACTGGCATCATCTTTTAAATCCAAGTCTTAGTTGATGGGTTAAGGCATAGCTAGTAATCTTTCAACATGCCAACTTCCATGAAAAAGAACATGCAAAGATTATAATTTGGGAAATATTGTAGTATTATAAATAAACATTTGAAATGAACTATCAAGGTTATGTTATTGTAAGGAGGGTCATGTTCAAGAGTTTTATTTTCTCTCATTGCATACATGCATTCTTTTATCCAACAGCGAAACAGAACAGAGAAATAGTGCCAGTGATACCAAAATCACAATAAATTTCCCTCAAAAACTAATCTTATCAAGCAAATCAAACAAAGCACAATATTAAAAAAAAAAAAAAATTGCATCCACTTTTCATTTTGTACTCATCATCATCATCAAATTCCTGCATGTACCCTCAAGGGGGGGATGTACAGGATATGATAGTATTACATTAAAAATTTACATCATTACTAACTTCCTATCTACAATTTTCCTCCAAAACAGTCTGTTACTTGTCAAGACTCCAACATTATAAGAGCTTATATTTCTATCGTCTAAGGCAGTGCTTCCCAAACTTTTGGATCTCTGGGGGGGGGGGGGCTTTGCAAAAATTAAAATATTTCACAGCCCCCCTCGAAAAAAAATCGTAATAGAGAGATATATTATTATAATATTTATTGTATTTATATTCAATACAAAACATACACAGCGAATATTGCAAAAATCAAATGCATATATTACATTTTTTGCCTCTTACCATTTGGTTCTGAAGACGATGAGGGCTGTTCTGGTAAAATATGAAATACTGTCGTTTTTTTTTTTTTTTTTTTTAGTCTGTTTCTGATTGTTTGCGGGATTTTTTTTATTTTTTTTTTATCAGCCACTTATCCATCTCAGGATTAAATTTTTTTTAACGTAGAATAGATACTGGCACACCACAGACTAACAGCATGAAATTAGTGAATATTACCTGAATAAGGGATCCCCTGACCAAGAACATTTTTCTCTTTTGTGACTTTTCTCCCTTTAAGGTAATTAAGCCTAACGCGACACAGACAGCAAAGGCAGATTATTAAAACGTGCATATGATTGGTGCAGTATTAACAAAAGATCGCGCAACCGAAAGATAAAAGGATAGCTGACAATTGAGTTGAAATGCTAACTCTCTTCAACCGAATTCCATATGTGAAACTGCCATAACATTCATTATATATATATTACTTAGTTTTAACACGTTCGGTTGAATTTTATTGCTACCTTGGGAAATCGAACTCACACACATCTAATTAATAACAATAGTTTTTAGTTAGATACTGTGTTTGCCCATGCAACATGCGCATTGCCCATGCCCATGCGCCCTTCGATTGGAATAGGCCTAAGTTCGATTCTCGTCGCGACGGGAGGAATCTTATCTGGTCAATTTCAATCAAAGGTGAGTTAGCCGATCTCATATGGAGATAGCAGGGTTTTTTCTCCCGGAAACTCGGGTTTTTCATCCCGCATACATAAAAATCGGCCCTTCAGAAAACACGCAATTTACAGACAAAAATTACTAGTTGTGGTGGTGTTGGAAGTGGGAGGTAGATGGTGTTGATGGAGATGATTCGTAGTAGAGGTTAGGTGTAGAGACAGTTGTAGATGTCCTCCCACGATGAGTCTTCGGACTCCTTGGAGGTATCAGGAATAATAATAATAATAATAATAATAATAACATATGGATTTGTTTCAGTCTATACAGCATAGTTTCTGTATGAGGGGACATGTGATTCATTAATTAGTGTGTTTTTATCCCAGTTGTCTCTAATTGCACTATTTGTTGAGAAATATATTACACAGACTCCTCATACCTTATTCACTGGAATAATAAAAGTACTTGTTTTTATTGCCTCTGCAGTATAGTGGCTGTTAGGGAGGGCGTGTTGTTTACCACTGCAAGCGAGTTACTATCTCCCCACATGAACTTGATTAAGCTTTTTTTTATGTGTGAAGTATTATGCGAAACTTTTATTGGTAACAGAAAACTAGCTCGGATGACGGTGATAATATAAAACGAGTTTTGATATGTATATAAAGTCAATTTCAACAGTCCCTGATTACGAACGCGTGATGAAAGGGTCAGAAAGATTTGGAGCTTCCCTGGAGAGCATTCGAAGTAAATACAATTAACCACTGCTTTGAAATGAAACATATGAATAAGCAATATTTACTAATATTCATTAAGCGCCGAAATACGCAGGAAGCAAAGTTTGTGAACCAACACCAATGTGTGAATTTTTCCATTAAAATATAAAAAATAACAAAAAAGAAATAATAAATAATAAAAGTTAAATACGTTTCTTTTAAAATAAAAAATCTACTTAGTCTTAAAACATTTTAAATTTGTTTTCATTATTTCACGGCCCCCTCAACAAAACCTACGGTACCCACAGTTTGGGAAGCACTGGTCTAAGGCGCATTGTACAGTATCATTCCACCTATGTCTGGGTCGTTTTCCTGCCAACCTGGCAGAGAACACTTGTTTTGCTAATCTTTCCTCACCCATTCTGTTTAAGTGACCATACCACCTGAGATTAGTTCTGCTATCGCATTCCTGGATGCTGATAATGTCCAGTTCTTTCCTAATATCCTTGTTTTTAATATGATATTGCCATTGATGCCATCTGTTCATGCCTCAATTCTTTCTCCGGACTATCATATCTGCGGTCTCTAGTCTTTGATCAACCGTTTTACTTCTGATCCGGCTCTCAGATCCATAAGTTAAAACTGATTTGAACACCATCTTGTATACAGCTAATTTAGTGTTCCGAATAATTTCTCTCTTATTCCATATGAATTTATTCAATTGACTTCCTACCATACCAGCTTTGTTGATTCTGTTGTCTATTTCTATATTTAATTTACCATCTTGAGCCTGTGTAGCTCAGTAGAAGTGGCATTTCCACTCTACAGCGTTTGACCACACGAAGAAAGGATTTGGTGGTTCAAATCTAGTTGCCGACTAGAGGAAATTTTTCTAAGCCTTTTTTCGGCCGGTTCCCGAGTTAGTCAATCTCTGGCATGGGCTAGCGGGTTTTTTCTCCCGGAAACTCGGGTTTTTCCTCTCGTAAACTCAAGAAAATTGACCGCAGAACCAACACTATTTTCAGACATTAAATACGAGTGTTAGGGTCAGTGATAGCCTTGGACCAGTTATCTCTCTCTGATTGGCTACCAGTGGAGATTGAACTGCCCACTCAGTTTCCAAAAGTTAGATAGGGTAAACGGCCCACCTACTCCCTATACGGGAACAACATAGGCGTTAGCTGATTTAGCTGATTTTCCATCTTCACTAAAAATCGTGCCTAAGTAGTTGAAATGTTTTACTTGTTCCACAGGTTCTCCGTTCACAATACAGTTGACATTTTCAGTGATTCTGCCTATTTTCATTGTTTTTGTCTTTTTATTGTGACCTTCATACCATATCTATTACAACAGTTATTCAGTTTAGTCAGTGAATCTTGCAGACTTGTAGTGGATTTATTTAGAAGTATAACATCGTCTTCATAAAGCAAAGAGCTGACATTAACATCTCCAATTTTGATATCATGTTTAATACCACTTTCCTTCATAATGTGATCCATATAGATAATGAATAACAGAGGGGATAATGTACATCCTTTTCTCACACCAGAATTAACATTAAACTGTCTTCCTGTACTTCCTTCAATTCTAACTGCTGACTTACAACTCAAATAAAGACTAGGTATTGCATGATATAATGCCCCATTGACACCATATAACTGTAGCATATTGAATAGTTTCTCTCTTGGCACCTTGTCATATGCCTTTTCCAAATCTGCAAAACTTTAATACAGATCTTTGTTATATTCCCATGATTTCTCCACTATTTGTTGTAAAGTGAAGATCTGATCCCGACACCCTGTATTTGACCTGAATCCAGCTTGTTCTTCACCAAGCTTTTCTTCCACAATTCTTCTCAACCGTCTCAAGTATACTTGCATATATCTTGCCAGTGACATTCAGTAGGGAAATACCTCTGTAATTCTCACATTCAGTTTTATTTCCCTTTTTATATATGGGTACCCAATCATCGGGAATTCGTCCCTCTGTCCAGGCTTTCTGAACTATGCAGTGCAGCCACTGTAAGACTCTTATACCACCATACTTCAGCATTTCTGGTTGAATATCATCTACTCCTGCTGCCTTTCCACATTTCAAGCCTTTGATGGTTTTTTCTACTTCAAGTATTAATATGTATTACTGACTGCATCCCTGCTGAGTGTTTTTTACCACTGTGCTGTCATTACTGTTTCATTTAGCAGTTTTTCAGAGTAATTACTCCATTCTTCAAGGATATCTTTTTCTCTCATTTTCATGTCACCTTTATCATCTCTAACTCCTTTTACAGCACTCTTTCCTCCATTCTTAAGCTTCTTCAACAACCTCCAGAATAGTTTGCCACCTTCTTGATATTTATTTTCTATATTCTTGCCAGTCCTCCCATGACTTTTGTTTAGCTATTTTTATACACTGTTTAGCTTTCTTACATTTGTCTCTGTATTCTGTAAGAGTAAAAGCTGACTTATTTGCCAGGAACTTTTGATATGCTTTCTTCTTTTCCTTCACTGCCTCTTTAACTTCTTGTGTCCACCATGGAGTTCTGATTTTTCTATCCTTGCAGACAACTCCACTACATGCCTCTCTGGCTAAATCAATCAGGGTTTTCTTCAAGGCTTGCCACTGAATCTTCAAGATTTGGTTGCTGTTCTCAAACTCTTTCATTTTTTCTTCAATCATGTTTGTGTATTTTAGTCTACAGTTCACATCTGAGAGTTGCTCAATTTTTATTCGCTTTAAAACTTTCTTACATGTTCTTCTTTTCAATATGAAATTCAATTTTATCCTGCTCAAGACTAAATGATGATCACTTTCCAATTTCAAATCCTCTGTACACTCTGGTGTCCTGCATCCTGCACCAGGGAGAAAACATCACTATCAATAATAACATAGTCAATGAGACTATTCTTATTCCTAGCCTCTTCTCTCGATGTGAATTTGTGCACATTTTTATGTTGGAACATGGTGTTAGTAATAACCAGTCCATGTCCTGAGCAGAAATTCAACAGATATTTGCCATTATTATTAGCTTTGCTCTTTTCTCCAAATTTTCCCAAAATATTTTTGTATGTCTCACAATCATTTCCTACTCTGCTATTTCAGTCCCCAACAATTACCGACTTTTTCTTTTTCATTGTGTCAGTAGCTTTCTCTTGAGCCTGAAAAAATTCCTTCTACCTTAGTAGAGCCTTCTGTGGAACCATAGGCACAAATAAGTCTCATTGTCCAGTTCCCCATTCCGATATTTGCCCACATCACTCTACTTGACGCTGCCTGCCATTCAAGAAGATGAGCCTCGTATTTTGTGTTGGGTACTATGGCTACTCCTTCTTTTCCTTGATTGTCATTGCCTAAATATAACATTTTGTATTTATTGCTCAGAAAGATCTCACTAGTTTTTGTCTTTGTTTCAGTCACCCGTATTATGTCGATCTGGTAATTATCTAGTTCCTCAGCTAGCTCCATTTCTTTGCCTTTCAGGCTTCTTATGTTGATAGTACCGATCTTCAACTCCGCTGATTTTGAGTTGGGGTGTGTTTTCAGATTTGTTCCAGCAGCTGACTTTTCGCTGTTTGCCCTGGTTCCCTGGCGAAAACAACGGAGGCGTTGTTTAACTGGGCGATGCCCCAGCCGGCATGATAATTTGTCATGTTGTACCATCATGCTGTATTTTGGTTTAACCAATAAGAATATAATTTGGTCAGCTAAATCCCAAATTGCCAGCCCATCCTCATTCGTTCAGTATCCAGGTAGATACCAACAGGGTGCACCACGAGATGGTGAGGATTGGACATTAGGTCAGAAGCCCTGGTCGGTTCTCTGCATTCCTTTAAAGGCTATTTGCACTTTCCACTTTAAATGACATTCATTACCACTTACAGATATTGAGGCCAATCATCCTGTTCTAAACTGAAACCATGTGCAGCATCAACCCAGTTCATCTTCTTTGCCCAATTAAACACTTTATGATTCATTTTGTCATAAGGGTGGCACTTATGCCTTTGTGAGATCTGACATTACCTGCCAGATAAGGCCAAATTTAGAATCTTTTGCTTTTGACTTTCTGTAGCTGAAGGTTTCCTTATCTTATCCCCATTCATCTGTTGTATTTATGATTCTTATCACCCTGACTTCTATATCTTCTTTTCCATGAAGTTTGACCTTCTTCAGTCCAGTTAATGAAGTCATCTTTCTGGTTGGTTTTAATGCCATCTAGAGAGATGTATATGTATTATTTGTATTATAAATAAACTTTTGAAATGAACTGTCAAGGTTCATTTCAAAACCTAATAACCAACTCTCCCATTTTTAAACAGCACTGATTAAGCTGTATATGATGCAGAAGTTTTTGCTACAAGTAATGACCTAATGCTAATCACACATCTTCTTATCTGAATTCATGAAAACCTTTTTTACTTTCCCAGTACCTTTGATTATCTTTTTTTTTTTAACAATTTCTTCTTCTAGATATGCTGTAGAGGTTGCCTTTCCTCACCATCTTGTGCAAGTCTCCACTCACTCAGAATGCCTTCCCTGTTATCACGTCCAGCCTCTTGCACTTTGGCACTACATAGTAGGATGATCTCCGGCACACTGTCTTCTTTTTTATGGACTGGCCATTGCTTCCACTCTTCTGACCCCCTGCACTGAGTGAGTCACAGAAATTATCCTCACTTGCATGAAGGCCTTAATTTCTCATTCCACCCAAAATTTCTCATCAACTTTCTCAACCCCTGGTTCAACCGAAGATGTATGAAAGCACTTGAAGAAATAAAACTTAGCTTACTGCAGGTTGCTTGCATCAAGAATCCCAACTTCATACTCGGCCTGTGCTGAAGTATAAAGAAACTCCAAAGTTGTGCACCAGAGTGCACAACTTTGGATTTTCCTCTATCCTCTATCTTTTCAATTTCCTATACTCAGCTCTCACTTAGCTTGACATGGAAGATCTACTCCTATACAGCTGTAATACTTCTTTTTTACATTAGAGGACACCAAATTAAGACTTCAGATCGTTTGTCCAGTATATACTGAATTGTTTTGCTTAATCATTGTTGCGTACAGTTACAGTTTACAAGCAACAATGAGTAAACTGTAACATGTTAAAGGGAGAGAGAAGTCTGCCACCAGATTACTGACCAGTCGATCCTCAGTCTTCTACAAAATGATTGAAAAAGTTATAAACAGTTAACTTTTCCTGCTACGTAGAGGCCAATCAGTTAATCATTGGCTATCCGTGTGGATTCTGCAAATCTAGATCCACAGCTGATCTCTTAGCCTAGTCATCAATATGTGCCATCTAAAGATTTGGAGAAAACTGTACTATTGCCCTATACATTACAAAGCAAGCCATGACACAAAACACAATAAAAGATTATGTTTGGTATTGAGGCCTGCTTTGCAAACTGCTTCTTTCACTCTACTGCTATCCTCCATAATTGGATAGCCAACTTTGTCTCTAGTTGTTCACTGCATGTTCATGGTGGATTGCACCTTCTCTTCAAGATTTGCTTGAAGAGAAGATGCAGGCCTATCACTTATCCTCTTTGTCTTGTATGCTAATAACCTAATCTCAGTCATCATGAATCCTATCCACAGCTTGGTCAGTAGTAGCATACTCTATTCATTAAATATATGTGCTTTTCATTAAAGTTTATTACTATGGTTATATATTTTTTGTTATTTGATCATTATACTACAAGGTACCTTTAAGTATTTAACGCTCACTGGGAAGAATTCACTGAACTAACTTCAATTTTTTTTAAAAAATTGATTATCATCATTATTTTTTTTTATGTTGGGTTCATATATAGATTTGAAGGACTGGGCATTGCATTCCTTGAGAAACACATGGGAGAGAAGGTTATTGCAATGCAACAGCAGCAGCAGCAATAAGAATGACGGAGTGAAAGAACCTTATCTTATGAGTATGGAGTTTGAATGAAGGGATGCTGGGTGGTAACTGCACATGTTTCAATGGATTTGGTAGAGAGAGGGGGTTGGGGAGTTATTGATGATAGTTCTGATGAACATTTACCATTGAAATATTTACAGATGATGATGCATGTAATAGATACTAGATGCCTGTGTGAGAGTGGTTGGAGTGAGTTGGTAAGAGATGGGTGTTAATCAGTTTGACTGTGCTCTTCTGCTCTCTTCAAGTATTTTTAGGGAGCTCTTAGGGACATCTCTCCAGAATTGTGAGCAGTACTCAGTTATGTAAAAATTAGAGAAATTATCAGTTTTACTAGGTAAGCTTCATGCTCGGATTGCCTTTCTCAAAATAGATCACCATATGAAAGTATTTCTATATTTACTTTCATAGAAGACTATTCGGTTGCCTATAATTTCTTTAATTTATACTTGCACAAGTTTTTCCTTGGTTCAGAACCAACTTTGAGTAGCTAAAAAAGAGTTAACATCTAATCAGACTGATGAGATGCTAAATCTGTTTTAGTCACTTGAAGTTGGTTCTGAACTGAGTAATAAGAGTCTGATGCAAAAATCTGAATCGTTATATCTTAAGAAAAAATTTACTGTTGGAAACAGGGTTACCACCCAGCAAAAATATTTTGTACTAACTTATGCAGGAAAAAGGACTAGATCTGAAAAAAAAGTACTAGATCTGAAAAAAAAGTACTAAATTTTCATTTACTTTCGTTTCACTCTATTTAAGACATTTTACGATATGACTACCTTATTATCATAGAGATGAACTCGATGTAAAACCGCTAAATTAACACATGTACAACAAATATGAAAAGAAAAAAGTCATCTATGAGTCCAAGAGCTGCAGTTGCAAATCATCATAACAGAAGTCCTAATTGTAACTCTAGCACTTCACATGCATGTTAATTTATCATATAATTTTTAGTCTCATTTTAGTGTTTAAAATAATGTAACATTAAATCTTCAGTTATTTATTATTCTATTTACATATATACAGGGGTTCTCATCCATAAGGAAAACACTGGAAGTATTTATTCATTATTTTTATCAGATTTTGCTAAATAATTAACTCTTCAGAAATAGCTGATGAATATTTCAATTTTTCTTTTGTCAAAAGGAGTCCATTCATCAAAGGAGGTTTTTTGAGATTTCATTACGTGAATCTACAGCCAAAGCAGTTTTTATAAGATAGTTACATTTAGTGCATCCACACTGTATTTTCTTAGCAATTTCACTATCAGGAGCAATTGTTTTCAATAGAGTTGGAAGAGTACCATAAGCCACGAAAGCAGATTGTGTTCGTCATCCAGGGCAGTTCCGTTGGTTTGCGCCTCCTGAGTGCAAAATTTTTGTGCCCCCCCCCCTTTCCATTAAAAATTAAAGGATCCCGAAGTACAATAACACATTACGAATCATTTTTATTATACTGCACATTAAGAGAAATGTATATTAAAATAAAGAAAAAACACAAATAGTAAAAAAAAACCTTATTTTTATATAATAAACAAACATACTCCTATAATGTCACATGGAACACGACAAGAAAAGAATAAGAGACTCTCAGAATAACTCAGCATGAAATGGAACGTAGGATTTGTAACATCAGCAAAATGAATATGTTAGAAACATGGAAGTAAGAAAGCGATCAGGCATAAAAGATATGGTAACTGCAGTATAAGATAGGCAGGTCACATAGCCAGATTCAATAATAATAGATGGACATACAGAATATTCAACTGGCATCAAGAATAAAGAGAAAACCAGGAAGACCACCTACAAGATGAGAAGATCCACTAGTGAAATCTATGGGTATAACATGGAAGAGAGAGGCTCATGATTGAGATCGTTTGAGGCATCTTTGTGACCTGCACTCACTAAAACACACGGCCATCAAGAAGAAAACTCAAGAAATTCCTAGAATGTTTGTTCAGTGTGCTGAGAGTAATGATTAAAGTAAGTTGTGTTGAAGCTCGTACCATTTATTTAACTACCCAGCGACTCAGCCCCTCACTGAAATTTCTCACATTCAAAGGTGACAAATAAGCACAAACAGTTTAGTGTATTATTTATTCCCTATTTTTTATGAACGTGTTCGATTATATCGCCCCTAAATTGTGCTGCCCGGGTTCTTTGCACCCTTGTACGAAAGGGACCTGTCTGCATCATATGCACATAATCTAAATTCTGCCTCTTTAATTTATTTTTCCGACTAGTATTTGGAACTGGATTTAAACAATGACATTATACCTAGTGAGCTTCTTTTAGATTCTACATTCTGCTAGTGTATTGGAGTGTTTGCATAATGAATCAGTAGACATTTGCTACCATTAATGCTTATATCACAAAATTTACAATAAGCAGTGTGCCCTTTGCTTTTACCTGAATAAATCCAGGATTTAAGAATGGGATCCTCCAACCATTCTTCTTTGAATTTTTGCTTATATGATTTTTTCGTCTTTTTAGATCAACCTTGTAAACCTGAATTTGAATCATAACTAGCATCACTTTCTCTTTTATTTGAATTACCAGTGTGAGAAGTGGTTTCTTGTGAGCGGGAAGGGCTGGCATTGAGATTTTCACTTTCAATAGTCGTTTATGTACTTCACTGACTCATGCACTCAGTTTCCCCTGAGATTTAGAATCAAATTTAAATTTAGAAAGTTTTTCTTGTCACTTGTCCATGTTTAAAAGTAAAATCTAAATAATAATATTTCCGATGAAGAATTAAACAAGTTTTTGTTAATAAAAACACTGAACTTCTTATAACGCTCGAAGTGTTTGAACAGCAAAGAATATATTTTCATTGGCTAATGCCAGTCGGATTACATGAGTACGGGATCGTGGGGGGGAGAGAAGACTAGCGAACAGTGAGAGGGGTAGGAGAAAAAAAAAGAGAAATCATATTCTTGTATCATTGAATGCGACATATGGGGGAGGTGGGAGAAGAGAAGAGAAAAATATTCAACTCATATGTCTAACTCTCATGTTGTTGTTGTTATTATTATTATTATTATTATTCGTAAGGGAAAAAGTACTAGATCTGTTGGTGAACGTACTTGAACACTAAAAATTTATAAAACATACTAGATCTAGTACGAAAGTACTAGATGTGGCACCCTGGTTGGAAACGTTCCTACTAATAAATGGATAATTAACATTTCTGGATGCCTGTTGACCGATGCTAAGACTAGCATGCTAGCTAAAGGTCATGATTTTGCTGTTGTACCGAAATCCATTATCTTGATTTTTTTTTCTATAATATTGAATGCACTTTTTCTGGTCTTTCTAATGAAGATGCCAACAAACTTCAATTTGCAGTTGCTGCATCACTCTCCAGAAGCAAATTACCTCTGTGTAATTTATGTACTACTGAATTCCTTGTACTGCTTTCTTTAAAATAAAAGAACAATATACATAATTGTAAAGCAGATAAAGGGATGGCTTTGCAGTTGTAATGGATAGGCTGACTACGAGAGGAAGATAGACTGCCTTTTTCATGACACGTTCACTATCAAGAAGTTAGTTAGTTATAACTGTACTGAAACACAGATTGAAGTTATTAGCTGGGATTGAAAAAAGTTTGAAGAAGTTATGTACTCTTTTGGAAGGACTCCTCATTTACATGCAATTTACAGAAAAAAAAATACTGTTGTTGGTGAAGATGGGCAGTAGATGGCATTGATGATGTAGTGTCGTAGTAGGAGAATTAAGTAACAGTAGTGGAGAGGATGAGGTGAATTTAAAAGTGAAGTAGGGCAGATTGCCCTACTGTGATGAGTCCTTGGACTCCCTAGTGGTGTCACATAATAATAATAATATGGTCTTCCAAAAAATCACAAAGAAACCTGTAAGATCTTTTGTGAATTGTATTGACTGTACAATATATAAAACTGAGTTTCTTTCATGTCTATTAATTGTGTGTACTGGACATTCCATATCATTCATCAAGAATTCCACACATTTTCTTTCACACAAAATTTCATACAAAAAATCATGGATATTCAAATCATCAGATATTTTAGCTGATATTGACATCATTTCTCTATTTATTTATAACATTCCATTATCTAACTATTAGCTTTCTATATGATGATTTTACACCTGATGCCAGAAAGATTTTGAATTTATTGTACAATCAGGACATTTCACAAATTTTCTTGAAAAAATCAAGGGTATTCAAATATTTTAGTCAGTATTGACATTGTTTCTCGATTTACTAACATTCCGTTATCTATACTATTAGCTTTCTCTATGATGTCAAATTCACTTGATGTCAGAAAGATTTTTGAATTTGTTATACAATCAGGGTATTTCAGCTGGAAAAACATGATTTATGAACAGATTGATGGCACAGTCATGGGTAGACCTGTCTCCATCCATGGCTGACTATTATTTGACCCCTCTGGAAGATAATCTTATTTTCATTACCAACCCTCTTTCTGGCTTCACTATATCGATGATTTTTTTTTTTTTTTTTTTTTTTTTCTGTTTAGAATTATTCTGAAAATGAACTTACTGACTTCCTGCATCAGATCAGTAGCCTTAATCCACATATTCAATTCATCATGAAAACAGAAGGTGCTGGTAGTTTACCCTTCTTGGACATCCTTGTTACTCACAGCAACTTCCAGTATCTTGTGAACCAGTGTTTATCAGAAATCTACCTTTTTCCTGGTAGATATATTGGAAGTCTGCTCATCATACTTCCCAAAAAATCAGTGCTGTTATAAGTTATTAATTAATAGAGCACATATTGTTTGCTCTTCTCAGCAGGCTTACAACAAGAACTTTTCATTATCAACACTTTAATGGAATTAAATGGTTATGAAGATATGTAGATCACAGGGTTCCAATCCCATGAACTTATTAGTAGACATTTTAGAAAATTATGGAGACAACTACTGTGTTTGAGTAAAACTTTAGTTTAATATAAACCAAAATCAACATAGTGTTGATTTTGGTTTATATTAAACTAAAGTTTTACTCAAACATGGTAGTTGTCTCCATAATTTTCCAAAATGTATTCTGATCACCGTGTAAACGTAAAAGAAACTTATTAGTAGAATTTTTAAGGCATTTCCTTAATCCCACATTTTTAAAAATTTCTCAGCTCGTACATCTACAGAAGAAAAACTGTCTCATCTGTTTTTAGCTGGGGTTTACCAGATCCCTTATGAATGTAATTTAACATACTTTGGATAAATAGGACATCCTGTGGAAAAAATAATTTATTGAACGTCAGTATTAAATTGAATCCACAAAACCTCAAAAGTCTGGTCTAGGAAGCTTGTCCTCTACATAAAAGCAGTTTTAAATATGAACAAAATATGAAGGATATTATGGATCCATAATATCCTCCACTGCACTATTTAAACAATATGAACTCTACCCACAACCCATATATTCATCTTTTATTAATGCATTGAGTAAGTTTCACTAGCTTGAAGCACCAGGCTTCTAATTAACCAAGTTCAAAAAAATACAAGTGGAAGTGAAGCCAAAAGATCATTAAGTACTGTAACTAATTTGTGTTCAGAAAGTTAAATTTATCATAAGTGATCTCTTAAACTGTAGAGCTGAGAAGATTCTTCTTCTTCTCTCCCATAGCCCCAAATGGACTGCAGGAGAGAATACATTCATGGCTGGTAGATGATATTCTTTGTTAGCCTCCTCCAATCTTGTTCTTGATGTCAGTTGAGAAACGGAGGAATTTGTCCATTTTTTCATGTTATCAGTCCATTTTAATTGAGGTTGGCCCCTAACCCTTGGTCCTGGAATGATTCCTTGTAGTGTTTGCTTTGGAATGCCATTAGCCCTCTCCACATGTCCGAACCATTTCATCTGTCTTCTTCTGATGACTGTCAGAATATTTTCCCTTCTTCTCCCGTCTATTGAATCAATCAGTTTTCAGATATTTTCATTGGTTTGGTGAGCGGTATAGGGAATTCTCAAAAGTCTTCTGTAAGTTTTCATTTCAAAAGACAGGAGTCTCCTCTCATCTTCCCTCAATAAAGTCCAGGCCTCACAACCATACAAGAGGATAGAATTCACCAAGGTGTCAATTAGTCTTAGTCTGGTTGTGATTGCCATTCTGTTATCCCCCCCTTCCTCCCACAATGGTTTTAACTTCTGTAGGGCCATGGTTGCCTTAGCAATTCGGTATTTAATGTCGGTTTTTGAATGACCATCTTGACTCAACATGCTTCCTAGATAAGTGAACTTGTTTACATTCTTAATTTGTTTATTGCCAATTTGTATCTTTAAGAATTCAATGTCTGATTTTGAGGTTATTTTTGTTTTTTGTAGATTTATGTATAATCCATATTTTTTTAATGTTCTGAAAATGCAGCTGGTTATCTCTTGTAATTCTTCTTATTTTATTGTCATTCTTATTTTATGTAATTCTTAGACAGTATTACAGATTCATATACATTTTATAGCAGACTGCAGAAGCTAGCGAAAGTAAGAAATGTAGAAAAATGTTCTTAATTTCGAAAATTTATTAGAAAACTTAAGAGAAGGTTACGTTCTTACGAAAATGGCTGGTAAATTTTTGTTTTAAGTTTCTTTCTGTCTGTTATGATATAAAATAAGGATGGATCCATAATATCCTCTATTATAATATTCCACTTATTTTAAATTGAAGCATCTCGGTTCTTTACTTGATAATTTGACATTATTATGTATAGGGAAAGAAAATAAACAAAAATAGGAGATATTAAATAACATTTGAATTTAGTAGTGAACAAAAAAAATCTATCTATATATATTTCTAGAAACTTGGAGAGTTTCAAATTTAGGAGAGCTTATGACGATATAATCCTCAGCATTGGAGTTACCTTAGCTTGCACTACTTAAAATATTTTCAAGTTTGTTATGTAGTTCATGAAATATGCAACTCCGGTGTCAATATATGTTTTATAATTTTTCTTCATTTTGCAATTTGGCTGTTTATAAATTTTTAATGAGTGTATTTAAAAAAAATAAATAAAAATAATATTTATTTATACAATTTAATTCAATATGCTTTGGCTGAATATTCAGTGCTTTTGCCAAATCCTGGTTTGGCACATCCCTGTCTGTGAACATTGACTTAATTACTGATCTCCATACCATTCTTTACTGGGGCAAGGATAACATTGGTCACCTTCAATGCCACCAAAATGCAATTCTGTCTTTTTTCTCACATAAAGGGTCTTAATTTGCCCTTCCTTACCCACTTCCCCTCAGTAATACACAAATCACCAGACAGGAGCAGATCTCTCTCTCTGTTTGGACTAACTACCAGCTTCTTCTGGCATAAACACACCAGTTGCTTCCTCAGCATGTTAAAAGCTAGGCATTCTCTTCCACTTAAGATTCTCTTTCTCATCTGCCTCACTACTAACCCTCTGATATTCCAAATCAGCCCATCCTTAGAATGCTTTTCACACATTTGGGATTTGCACTTAAAATCCCCTTAAAAATTCTTGATGCTGTCCAGAGGAAAGCAAATCTTGTAGATGACCTTTCTGTCACTGACTCATTTCAACTTCATCTCACAGACATGCTTTCTCTCTTTTACAGGTACTTCTGTGGTTACTGCTTCGGTGAGCTGGCAAATATCATTCCTTCACTTTCCATTGGCTCTTGTTAAAAGCATCACTCAACATCCCCTGTCAGCACAACTGCAAACACATGGAATCTGCTTCCCCTCTTTATTTATTCTGTCTATGTCTATCCTCTGGGAGAGCCTCCTTGATGTATTTTACAACTACAACCTCTATCCTCTCAAGAAAAATGCCAGTTGATTTCTTGTTTCTCAATCTTTACTTTGCACCCCACACATATCACATTGATGTGCTTTAGGTTCTTGTACCTTGTGTGTGTGTGATTAAAAAAAGAGGGAAATTGTAAAAGGATCAAGCTATTGTCACCATACACATTAACTTATAATTTAAATATATAATGCTTTTAAGTCATATTTAAACAAAAAGTGATTATTTGCATAGTGACTTCCAAGTTATAATTTCAAGATCTTAAAGTGGTTTGAGATGTCATGTATAAAGAATAAAAATTAATTGCATTATAATCAAACAAAAGAGAAATATGGTTTTCTCTCTCTCTCTCTCTCTCTTCCTCCTTCTGAGGTTACCTTTATTTCTTAATTATTTCCATAAATTGAAGGAATGATGTATTAGTTATTTCTTTACTTAAAATGTCAGTTTATTTCTAAACAAAAATATTATTTTGTATCCAATTTTCATAGTTATTTTTTCTAATATCAGGGAAAATTGAATCATTTTCAAGCATGATAAATGCTTAAATGGATAGCTTACCTACTTTCCAACCAACAGGCTCTAGATTTGAATCCTATAGGCATGGAGTTTGTGAATAATCTTGAGGTTATAGATTATTTGCATCCAAATTAGAAAAATCTAATTTTGTTAACTCATCCTGAGTGTGTTATAGATTGACAACCTTTCAGCGGTGGGAATGACTTAAAATTTAAAAATTACTTCTATTAAGTCTGGGCATGTGTGATCAGAAAACCTATAACATTTAAGGAGTAAGAAGAAATCATTTGATGCAGTCCTTGAGAAAAACACTATGAGAAAGGCTCTTTCAAAGAATAGAGATGGATTGAATGAAAAAGATGAAAAGTTCGTTTGGAAATTTGGAGCTGTGTATGTATGGCTATTTACCAGCTTGAATTTTCACCTGCTTAAAGGGAAGTGGAAGAATAGCAGTTGCCTGTTTAGTACAAGCATCGCACAGAAATACATGTAAAAGGCACAAGTTTGATATTTGCGAGAAAGTGATTAGAGTGACTCTCTCTCATGGAAGTGCCATATTATTAGGGTACCCTCTTTTGGGAGCATTAGGCACTTTTTAGGGTGGGGGGGGGATTTATATAATCGGAGATGTGTCTTGAATGGATGAAGACAGGTTTTTTCTTTTTGGAGCTGAGAAGGCCGTTTGTGTTTGTGCCAGCAGAGATGTGTGATATGTTGCACATCTGATGTGATGTGTGTGTGATATGTCAATTCCAAGAAGACAAATCAAATCTTGATTGGAGTATTATCACGAGTTTTGGCACATTCAACTTTGATAGGTTGCCCTTTCCTGCTGGAGAATAGTGAGGATATCAGTGTTTAAGAAGATTTTAGTTGAGAATGCTGAATCTTGGATTTGATTTGAGCACTAGAAGGTTTGTTCAATGAAAAGTGATGGAATTTACAGACATCAGTAAAACTATGGATAGGTTTTGACATTAATGAGAGTAATTCTGTGTGTAGGAGGAGGAGGAGGAGAGCCCTGGGATATGTTGACATTGATGGTCAAATCTGAAGAGAGGAGGAATCTATCATGGCAAGTAATAAATGCCCAGAGAGTGTTTATCATTTACTATTAAAAAGCCGACAACGAGAGTCCCTTCTGATCTGTGCCTGTGTATCAGCACATGATGAAATTTATTTTTAGAATTTCTAATTTAGAGCCAATTTTGAATATGCTGTCTACGAGCCAATTTTTGAATATACCATAAATATGAATTATATATTAAATTATTTCCTCAGGGGCTCACTTTAGTGAGTACAGGTGTGGCAAACCCGAGGTACCTGATGCTGGACCATGCCTTACTTCATGTAATATACATCTGTTATATTATCTGTAGACTGGTCCCTCCTCTTCCTCCCTTGCTTCTTTGTTTCTTCTCTTCTTGCTCCTTCCCCCGAATGCTATTAGAGTATTCGAGGGGAAATCTTTCCTATTTTGCTGTATCATTTCATCTTGTGCTAACAGGACATTATCAAACACTCTAACATGATCAGGCCATCAAAAAATGTTCATACCGCATCGTCCATCGCGCGGGTTACCAAGGGCCGCGTTCGAGTTTTAGGCAGAGGGACCCTTTTGAAAAATATGTTACAGTCTCCCTTAGACACCACTCCTCAGCACTCTGCTAGAAGAAACTCCATCAATGGGCCCTCTACCCGTTTGGGGAGGTGTTTAGGGGCAGCGCAAAGAAATGGTTCTGCAAAAGGACTGAAATGGCAACGACAACGGCACCAGACTTCTTCTCTCTGACAGGGAAAGAGTTGGAACTGGTCGAGGATGCCAAGCGCTACCGGTTAGACTTGGTCGGGCTTTCTTCGACCAAGAGGAGAGGCTCTGAAACTGTCGACCTGGATAAGGGGTGGAAGCTCTACTACTCTGGTGTGAGCCTGACAATGTCTGCTCAGGTGGGTGTGGGGATACTCACAAACCCCCAGTTATCAGACTGTGTTGCTGAGTGGATCCCATTGGGGGGGGGGGGGGATGGGTATGTGTGTTAAGGCTTCAGATGAAAAACCATGATTTGGCTGTGGTGCAAGCCTATGCACCTAATCTGGACTCAGAATACTCTGCCTTCCTAGAGGAAGTGGATGCTGCTTTTGACAGGGTGGCAGACACGGAATCAGTCCTGCTAATGAGTGACTTCAATGCACATGTTGGAACAGATGACCAGACATGGAGGGGGGGGGTGTGGTTGGGAGGAATGGCACCCCTGACCTTAACGTGAATGGGTTGAAATTATTGGACTTCTGCTGTACTAACAGCTTGTCCATAATGAATACCTTCTTCCAGCACTGAGAAGTCCATAAGTATACCTGGTACAGGGATACACTAGAACAAAGGTCTCTGATTGACTTCTTTATGGTCTCAGCAGACCTATTTTCCTCAGTGTTGGACGTTCGTGTGAGAAGAGGGTCAGAACTGTCAACTGACCACCACCACCTTGTTGTGTGCATTCTACGGCTTCAGAAACCAGATGCTACCATCAACGCTGGTAGGCCTAAGCAGCTATACCACGTGAAATGGGAGACATTGGAAAATGAGGCTGTGAGGAAGAATTTTGCAGATGACATTTCCTCCAGGTTCAAAGAGATTCCCAAGCATACTGCAGATGTTCAGGAGGAGAGGAAGCTGTTCAGAACAGTTGTCACTGCCTCTGCACTCTCATGCTGTGGCAGAAAGTGGCTCAGCATGGCGAGGGGCAGAGAAAGACACCTTGGTTGAACCAAGAAGTCCAAAAAACTGTCCGGGCAAAAGAGGAGTCCTACCTAACATGGCTTAGAGTCAGGTCACCTGAGATTCGTTTGCGGTATGCTGAGGCACAAAAAGCTGCTGCTGAGGCAGTAAAGACAGCAAAGCAAATGCAAACAAAGTATTCTGGCAGACCATCTGCCGCCTTCGAGGGAGGAAATCGTGCACAGCAAGGGCAGTTAAGGCCTCTGATGGTGCACTTTTAACAACCGAGAAGGATATCCTCCACAGATGGAGGGAATACTTTGAGAGCCTTCTTAACACGTTCGCTGCCAACTACGAGTATACTCGTAGTTCGTATATGAGCTTCATAAGCCAACTACGAGTATACTCGTATGTTGATTTACCAACCTCCTATGCCAAACACGAGTTATCCCTTTGTATAATTACTTTAATTTGGACCCTTGGATTCTGAATAAAGTGGAGAGCATGTCTGGGGGCTTGGTAGACGAGAAATAATTTCATCTAAAATATTGTATATTGTGTATGTGCCTCAGATGCCAACTACGAGTATACTCATGTCAATTACCAACCTCGTATGCCAAGCGCAAGTTAATCCGTAGTATAACACATAATTTGTAAATCAATTTTAAACTAGTTAAACCAATAAAAATAAAAACCAGTCAATGAAATAAAAAAGCACTCAGTAAAATAAAAAAAAAAATTGATTCAAATTAAGAATGGTACATTTTAAAACAATTTTCCACGCACAATGATGGTTTTTCCTGGCAAACAGGACAATAATAACGTGTTTCGCGTCTACGTTTGTTTCTTGTACAGACACGGCATGGCTTTGTCGGGTGATTCTTTTTTTCTGTTGGTGGTAAAATTTCCAAATAATGAAAATCCTGATTCCTCCTGATATTCTCTGATGCTGTAAGTTCATCCATCCCAACAAAAATTGGGATAAATTGATCTCTAAATTTTAATGCAGACATTGCATTTCCAGTAATCATGTTATAAAATTTATGTGCATTTTGAATGTATACCTCAAAAATGCGTATTGCCAATTTCTTTGGCCATCTAATTGTCTTTCATAAGGTGGAATAGTATGAAAGCATTTGATCAGAAAGATCGGTGCCTGACATACTATAATCCCTAACGATATTAGGTTTAAACTGAAATTTACCATTCCAATTTTGCGCTTCAACCATTTCAAATTTGTGCATATTTGAAATGGAAAGGACTTCCCTCTTATCCTTCCATTTGCTAACTACAACAGGACCTCTTCTTTGCCAGACAAATTCCCCTTTCTTTAGTTTCTTTTGAATAACATCTGGTGGATTGTTTTCCCTATTATTTCTCAGCGTTCCACACACACGTTTTTCTGTTGGTAAGCGATTCTGTTAGAGCTACAGAATTATAAAAATTGTCCATATGCAATACATAACCCCTGTCTAAATATTCTTCCATCAAGTGGAATACAACATCATATGCGTGACCCATTTTCGCTAAAGACGATTCAGATTTTCCTGTATAAATTTTTATTTTTATCACCAATCCATTTGATTCACACAGTTCATAGAATTTCATGCCATATTTATGTTTTTTATGTATTGCCAAAATGCCAGTCTACCATGCCACAACACCATTGACTCATCAATACATAAGTTTCTGTCTAGTGTGTAGCAATTTTGCATTACACTATTAAAATGATCTAGGACTGGTCTTAATTTGTGCAATTTATCATTAGCTGCTTGAGAATTATCTGCGAAATGCAAATGACGCAATAAAATTTGAAATCGATTTCAGCCCATTTTAGAGCGTCAAAATGGCAAATTGTAAAGTTGATTTGTACTCCAATAATGCTCAATAGACGGTAAATTACAAGGACCCATATGAAGTAAAAGTCCAAGAAATAATTTCATTTCAGGTATGTCTGTTGCTTTCCAGTTAGAAATTCTTCGACTTTTTTTGAACTGCGCTCAGCTTTCCTCAATATTTTGTAAAGCATATAAATTGGTTTGTTCTACTAAAATTGTGAGAAAATCTTCAGAAAAGTTCAACTAACCTTTTGATACTAAAATTTCCAGTGTCAATTTTAAAATCTGCAGTTTCAACAAAGTCAAATTGTGGGGGCTCTTCTTCTTCTGAATTTTTCCAATAAGTTGATGTTAATGTATTTGGCTGGTTGCTAACTTCATCTTCAAAAGTTTCTTCATCATCGGAGTCACCGCTAGAGTCGTCTTTAGGATCATCTTCAGAATCGGAACCAAATATTTCATGAAACTCATCATCGCTCATATTAGCATAAGCTTCTACTTCTATATCAGTAAGTTTTCTTTTACTGGTCATGGCGAAATTGAAGGTTCTTAGAGACTAGAAACTAAAACTGAACTAGACGCAATAAACACTGACGTCAGCACATGTAATATATAGATGGAAGTGATATGAGATTACTCGTAGTTGGCGTATGAAACAAAATTCGATCTGATAAGCCGGCTATGAGATTACTCGTAGTTGGCATATGAAACAAAATTCTGTCTGATAAGCTGGCTACGAGATTACTTGTAGTGACCTTGAAGACGCGAAAAGCGCTTGGCGTGCGGGAACAAACTATGACTGAGTAGCGTGGCAGCGAACGTGTTAACCTGGGTGGCCCAGGTTGTGGATATCCAAGAGGTGCAGATCGGGGCAGTGACTAGTCACAGCAGAAGAGGTCCATTTAGCAATAAAATTGCTCAAATTGGGCAAGGCTGCTGGTGATGATGAAATTCGTCCCAAAATGCTAAAAGCCTTAAATCGAGACGGTGTTCTCTGGCTGACTCAAGTGTGTCAGGCTGCTTGGATATCTGGGTGAGCACCAAAGCAATGGCAGACAGGCATAATAATACCAGTCTTTAAGAAGGGAGATCAGAAGGATTGCAGTAACTATCGTGGCATCTCTCTGCTCAGCCTACCTGGGAAAGAGTATGCTAAGTGCTTGGAAAGACGGTGTAGGAGCATAGTTGAGTCAAAGTTCCAGGAAGAACAATGTGGCTTTCGTCCTGGTAGAAGCACAACTGACCAAATTTTCACTTTAAGGTAAGTCTTTGAGAAATCTTAGGAATATGCCAAGAATGTCTACACATGTTTTTGTGGACTTGGAGAAGGCATATGACTGAGTTCCTCGGGATAAGCTTTGGCAAGTAGTACAGGAGTATGGAGTGGATGACGAACTATTAGCTGCCATCAAGTCCCTGTATGAATGCCTAGAGTTTTGTGTCAGGGTAAACAGCACAAAGTCTGAACCTTTCACAGTCTCCATTGGCCTCTGCCAAGGGTGTGTTCTGTCACTCCTTCTTTTCATAATATTTATGGACTGGATTGATAGGCACAGCCAAGGTAGTGAGTGTGTCAGAATTGGAAGATGTAGCATTGGACTTTGCTTTTTGCAGATGACCTGGTTCTGCTTAGCTCTTCCACAGATGACCTCCAGCAGACCCTGGATAGGTTTGTAGCTGTTTGTGCAGATGCCGGAATGAAGATCAGTGTGGCCAAAACTGAAACATTTGTGGTCTCAAGACAACCATCCCAGTGCACTCTAAATGTAAGTGGAGTCCCAATGAGGCAGGTGGAGAAGTTTAAATACCTTGGGTCCATATTCACGAATGATGTAAAATGGGACATAGAGCTAGATACTCGAATTGGCTTAGCAAGCTCAATATTGCGGGAGCTTGGCCATTCGGTAGTATTGAAGCAGGAGTTAAGCCAGAAGGCAAAGCTGGCTGTCTTCAATACAGTCTATGTCCCCATCCTCACCTATGGTAATGAGAGTTGGGTAATGACCGAAAGAATGCACGAATCCAAGCAGCTGAAATGAGGTTCCTTTGAGGGGGTTGCCGGGCTGACAAGACTCGACAGAGTCAGAAGCTCTGCAATTCAGGAAACCCTCAATACTCAACCACTGCTTCTCCATGTTGAGAGATCACAGTTACGTTGGTACGGGCACCTGGTCAGAATGCCACAAGAGAGGCTCCCTCAGAAGGCTGTCTTTGCCAAGCCAGAGGGTGGGAGGCCGCATGGAAGGCCAAGGACTCGCTGGATAGATCTTCTTCTTCTTCCTAACATGGAATATAGGCCATGTGGCCTGTTCCGGTCTCATGCCATCTCTTTCTTGGTCTTCCGATTCTTCTTTTTCCACTTATTTTGTATCTGTATAATATTTTTGGTAGTCTGCTGTTGTCCATTCGATTTAAATGTTCTAGCCATTTTTGTTTATACTGTCTTATGTAGTAATTAATTGGTTTGATTTTTAGGGATTGTAAGATTTCTTCATTTGTTTTGTGGTCCCACTTGGTATATCCAGCTGTTTTTCTGAGGAACTTCATTTCTGCTGTTTGAATTCGTTTTTCATCTTTCCTTTTCATGGTCCATGTTTCGCTTCCGTATAGTAGAGTTGGTTTTGACAAGACATTATATAGTCTGATTCTAGTGTGTTTTTGTACCAGGGATGGCTTAAATATACTGTTTATTATGCCATTTACTTTGAAAAAGTTTGATATTTTAGTGTCTATGTCTTTTTCTTCTTCGTATGATAGATCACATCCCAAATATCTGAAAGTGTTTACTTGTTCTAGTATTTTATTATCTATCACTATTTTACTTCTTATTGGGTTTTCTCCTTTGAATGCCATTATTTTTGTTTTTTCTTTGGATATTGTCATATTATATTGCTTGGAGATATCATTTAATGATTTTAATGATCTTTGTAAGTCATCTTCTGATGTAGCTAATACTATTTGATCATCTGCAAATAGTAGTGTATCTATCTTCATTTGCGGGGTCATTTGTATACCAAATGGGTTATGCTGTTTCCAGATTGTTAATATTTCATTTATATATATATTGAAAAGCAGAGGTGAGAGGGTACATCCTTGTCGTACTCCTCTTGATATATCTTTCCATTCTGAGGTGTGTTCTAATTTAACTGCTATTTTATTTCCTGTATATATTTCTTGAATAGATTGTAAAATTGGTTTGGTATGTTTAAATTGGTTAATATTTTAAACAATTTTTGTCGACTAATTTTGTCAAAAGCTTTTTCATAATCAATAAACGCCACATGTGTTTCTTTTTGAAATTCTCTTCTCTTTTCTATTAATAATTTTAAAGTAAAAATTGGATCTATGCAAGATCGGCTTTTTCGGAAGCCATTTTGTTCTTCTAGTAATTTGTTTTCTACAATGCTGCTTAGTTTCTCTTTTAATATTCCTGCATATATTTTATATCCTGTATTCAGCAGGCTAATTCCCCTATAATTATTGCAATTGTCTTTATTTCCTTTTTTATAGATTGGGATGACCAGTGCTTTTTTCCAAGAGTTAGGGGTTTTTCCGGACATCCAAACCATATTAAAAAATTTCAAAAGTCTTTCATTAAATTTTTCACCTGCATTTTTGTAGAGTTCTATATTTATATTGTCTTCTCCAGGCGTTTTCCTATTTTTCATCTTCTTTATTATATTTTTCAGTTCTAACATTGTGATATTTTCTATTAGGTCATTCTTTGTCTTATAAAATTTTAATTCATTGTTCTCATCTGTCCAGAGATTTTGGAAATAGGTCACCCATTTTTCTAAATCTATTGTTTGGATTTTTATCTTTTCTTTTATTTCTTTATTCATGTATTTTATTACTTTATAGGTTTTGGGTTGTGGCTTAAATAAATTCTTTTCTAGTTATGTTACGAAATTGTTCCATCTTTCTTTATGTTTTTTCCTTACTTCTCGTTTTGCAATTGCCAAGGACTCGCTGGATAGATTATATCCAAAACCTTGGGTGGACACGTTTGGGAATCCCACCAGAACACCTGAGCTTGGTGGCAGAGGATCGTGACCATTGGAAGTTCCTCTTGCAGCTGTTGCTCCCACAACCCAATTAGGAAAGGTGGGCCTTGAAGATGTATGTATGTATGTGTATATTAAATTATACTTGTCACTTATTTTATTTAGTTTCTCCATCTCCACTCCATTATTATTCTAACCCATTCCACTTAATATATATGTTCTAATTAGTTACTTGTAGCCTGTGCCATGTGGGTGAAGTGACACTGACGTCAGCATATTGCAGAAGTATATTTTTCTAGAGCATCTACTGTCTAGGCAGTACAGTTGTATGAACTTGCAAATTGTGATATATTTCAGTAACTATGCAGATTTAAGTGAATTACAAGGCTTAGAATTTCCTATTCTGGAACTTGACATAATTTGTTTATAAACTGCATCTAAATGCTTTATTTAAGTAGCTGAAGGAGTAAGCATTTAGATTATTCTTATAGAAATATATAGGTAGTGAAGTTTGCCTGATAACTTTTTTCATCACTTTTGAGAACAAGGAATTGAAGTCTATAGGCTGGTAGTTCAAAAAATGAGAAACTTGATTCTGGTTTAAAGCCAGCCATCAATTTTTTAAAAAAAAATTTTTCATGAGATGAATCTAGGTTGGTTTTGATGCTGTCAAGCAGATGCCAGACTTTTTTTTTTGTACACACAATAAGACATCTTGATGAAATATTATGTCACACCTCCAATGAGTCCAAAGACTCATAGAGAGAAGGTAATTACTCTATAACTCTCATCTCCACCACTCGCTCAATCCACTAACTACGTTGAACTGTATCATCTATACCAATACCATCTACTGTTTACTGCCAGCATCAGTATTTTCACAGACAATTGTAAACATCCATGCCCATGGTGGGATTTGAACCTGCAGCCGTTTGGCTGAAGAGCAGATACGCTGACCACTCGGCCAAATAGAGCAAAACAAATTCAGGACTTCCAGGGTAAGGATAAGGATCGAAAGTGATTCTGCAAAATAGCAAAACTGTTTAAGAATTCTTTCTGTTATCTTTTTAGCTAAGGAGTTTGTCTTTTATTCATTAATTGGTGGAGAAGATTGATCCCAGGAGGTAATTTTTATTTTTGGTTGATGATACAGTGATACTTTCTGGATGTAAGAGTTGTGGAAAAGCAGAAGTTGCACCCAGTAGTCTTGGCAAGTGACCCGGAAGTTCAGCTGCCATATGTAAGTAGTTGAGACAAGGATTATTTCAGTTATTGAGCAGCTCAAGAATGTGTTTTTATCAGGGGAGTGGAAATGGTAATCAGACAGACTGGAAGAGTAGAAATCTCTGAGACCATACTACTTCGATACTATTGTAGTTCTGGGTGATGATACAGTGATACGTTCTGGATGTAAGAGTTGTGGACCCTTGTCCATAACTCTTACATCCAGATATGGCCGTTGTGAATGGGCATAAGATGGAGAATGGCTGTGAATGATTTTCTGTAGAAGAGGAAATGTGGACAAGATTGTTTTGAGTTTCCAAGAGGCGAGCTAATATACCATATTTAATTGAATATAACTTGTACTTTTTTCCCCAAAATTAAAGTTAAAAAATCATGGTGGAAGATATTCAGTTAAAAAGTTAAGTTAAAAAAATCATGGTGCAGGGATTTTCAGAAATTAAAATTATTCTGGAAAAAACTTAATTGACATTTATAATTAAATCCTAGGTATTCATTATAATTTTTGATTGCTCACATTATTTATAAAATGAATGCATTTAAATTTTAGCGACAGTGCTTCTGTAATTAAATTAAAATAAACAGCTTTTATTAATTGTCCTTTTTCATTTCAGAGTCATAAGAGATCTTTGAGTTTATCATAACTTTGATTTTAAAACCAGCACTGTAACTTGAATGTTTTGCCATATTTCAAGCAAAAATTACCAGTAATTTACAACACTTAAGATATGTTATGAACAATCCTTCACGAATGACTAATGAGAAGAGAAAGCAGAGCATAAAATGGACAGCAGTGGTAGGCTGGTAGAGATGGTGCAGCTATGAACACATGCATAATTGGTGCAGTATTAACAAAAGATCATGCAACTCAACGACAAAGGCAAACAATGATTGTTGAGCTGAAATGCTGATTCAATTCAACCGAATTCCAAAATATCTCAACCTGCCCTAACAATATTCACTATCTATTTCTTAGTTTTAAACTTTTTTTCATGTGCAAGGTATATATGAAACTTTTTCATTTCTTTTTTCACAGAGTAAAATCAGGGGTGTGAGATATATGCGAGGGCGAGTTATATTCGAGTGATATGGTAGTATAAATTTGGCAATAGAACAGAATAAAGAAAAATATCCAGAGTAAAGAACCACAGTTATTAACAAATACCCTCCATCTCTTCCAGCTTGAATGGAAGATTTCGAGAAATAAAACAAATTTGAGTCTCGAACATTGAACATTGCTAAACAGGACTTTACTTTTTGTGTAATTAGACTACAGACAATGAAGCTATAGAAATAAATAACTTAGCATATAACATGTGCACACATACATGCATGTGCCTACTCTTTTTTAAAATAAATTCTGAATTTATCTGATGTATTTAACAAAGATGTCACCAATTTTAGGCTTCTCAAATTAAGAGGTTGTGGCTTGTGACTTGCTAATGTGAATACAGGCTACTGCACACATTAAATATAAGACTGAAAAGTTGTACACAAAATGTTTTTTTATTTACAAAGTGCAGATGGGAGGGAGGAGGAAGCTTAAGAGTCAAAGCTATATAACTGGGAGGGGACTTCCCGTAGCTTTTAAGGAATGTGGAGAACTGACTGGAGCTTTTGACCTAGGTCCATTCCTCATCTTGTGGTTCACCCTGTTAGGTATCTACCCAGATACTGAACAAACAAGGATTGGCTGGCAATTTGGGATTTAGCCAACCCAATTGTATTCTTATTGGCATAAACCACAATGTAAAATGATGGTATAACATGACAGAATAATGGTGTAAATTTTTCATGTAGTACTATAATAATTATCCTGTACACCTCCTGAGTGTACATATAAGCAATTTGATGATGATGGTGGTGGTGTATTTAAGTTTTAAAACTTAATTATATTAAATGTTTAAATAACATTATTATTCTTTTTATAAAAGTGGAAAATTTAACCTTGCAGTCACCAGAAATTTAAAACAAATATAATGTATCTGATTGCAGTTTATTAATTAATAAACTGCAAAATTAATAAATCAAAATTTATTAAATTTTGATTTATTAAATGATAAATATATTCTCTAGCAGCTAAAATGAGGTGAAAAGTCACTCACTAGCACTGATTTTTTATTTTATTTTATTTTATTTTTATTTTTTTAATGCTGCAGTTTTGTAATATAGAAAAATTCATTTGATCCTAGGGCTTTAAATTTTTGTTCCTTGTTCTCATTTATGAGAGGGGGGGGGGCTGAAACATTCTGATAAATGCCTAGAATAAAAATATTAAAGCAACTAATATAACCACAAAAAAGAACATCTTAAAACTCTTTAATCCTCATGTTTCATCAAATTGTAATAATTTGTTGTTTTTCTTTTAGGATATATCAGAAGACATGTCAGAGGTTTTGAAGAAATTAGAAGACACAGAAGTGCAGGGCTGTCATCAAGTTTTTTGTGGCACAAAAAAGTCCACAACTGAGATAGATTTATCAAACTTTGTGTGAGACTTTAGGGGACTGTGCCCCAGCATATCCAACAGTTGCCTGATGGGTGGCCAAGTTTAAAACTGGGCATCCTGGGACAACATCTGCTCCCCAGGTCAGGAAGACCTTCCACAGCAATCACACCTGAAAACATTGATGCAGTGCTTGCTATGAATCCTGATGATAGATTAATACCAGGTAAAACATTACAAACAGGGGATATCCTGGGAATCAGTTGGAGTCATTATCCACCAACATCTCTCACTGAAATGGGTCCCCCATTTCAGTGAGAGATGCAAATATTTTGGCTCATATTGTGACTGTTGTTGAAATGGTTTCATCACTATAACCCAGAGACCAAACAACAGTCAACAGAGTGGAGACACCAGAGGTTCTCCATGGCCAAAGAAGTTCTGAAAACAAAAATCAGCAGGAAAGTTTCTTGCCATTGTCTTTTGGGATATGGATGGTGTAATCCTTGCCAAGTACTACAAAAAAAGGTAAAACTGTTAAAGCAACAGTTTATTCAACAGCTCTGAAGGAATTGAAGGAGGTACTGAAGGAAAAACGCTGCGGAAAACTGAGCAGAGGCATGTTGCTTTTGCAGAACAACGCACTTGCTCACATTGCTCGTGAAACCCAATAGACGATACATATCTTGGTCTTTCACTGTCTGCCTCATCCACTCTATTTGCCAGACCTATTACCTTTTCCCAGATTTAAGGAAACGCTTGAAAGGAATTTACCACAGACGATGAAGTCATATCTGCAACTGAGGACTGATTTGTGCAACATCAGAAAGACTTTTTTCTCAGAGGATTGCAAATGATGCAGCATTATTGTAATAAGTGTATAACACTTCATGGAGAATATGTAGAATAATGTGTAAGTTACATGTTTCTACCTCAATTATTATTAATTGAGGTAGAAATAAGTAATTAATATTAATAAGTTAGGAAATTTTATTCACTTTTAAAGTAATGAAAATAGTTTTATGATTGTAGATTTGTTTTTTTAGGAAATTCTTGTGTTAGATGAAGCTGATCGCCTTCTTGATCTTGGGTTTGAAGTAAGGTAAGGGTTTTAATTATCATTTCTGCAAGAATTTTTTAAGAAATCCTATTTCAAAATTTCATCCAATTCCTGATTATGTTGTGAGTACAAGATTTGGGAAATTGCATAGTACTATTGTACACCCTCTGTCCAAAAAGAAACCGAATTTTTGATAGAAAATAAAACACAGACCAATTATAATTATTCAAATCATTTATTTCAATCAATATACTCCCCCTCAGCTTCGATACAGCATTTGGCAGGGTCAGTTAATTCGTTAAATGAGTTTTTTATATCGGTTTTTGAGATACTTTTGAGAGTTGTGGTTACTTTCATCAGCAAATGAAGTCGTGGGAAGAGAAAGAAGTCACAGGGGTGCTAAATCAGGTGAATGATCCAACACACAAACTGGGTTTTTGCTCAAAAACTGTCTCGCAATGTTCAAATGATGAGATGGTGCATTATCTTGCAAAAGTGACCAGTTGCCTGCATCACGATTTCATGCTGTACGTGACAAATTTTCGCTATCAGTTGCTTCAAAGCTTCGAGATAAAACTCACCATTGAGTGTTTGGCCAGGCAGAACAAATACTTTTTGGATAATGCCCTTGGAATCATAGAAACAAATCAGCATTGCATTACTTTTGATTTCTCCAAGCAACTTTTTTTCGGATGCCCCTCTCTTCTGGTGGTCTCCACTCAGCACACTCTGGTGCTTTGTTTCGAGCTCATACTCAAAACACCATGTTTCGTCATTAGTAACGATCATTTAAAGGAAGTTTGAGTCCTTATGAGTGGTTTTAATGAGGTCCTTGCAGTGTTCAATTCGATACATTTTTTGGTCGCCTGTCTACTTGTGGGGAACAAATTGCGAATTCAATTTACGAAGGCCCAAACTCTCGGTCAAAATGTTGTGCACAATTGATTTTGGAATCCCCAGTTCATCTTCAATCAATCTCGCGTAAGATTTCGGGTTTTCTTTAATGAAATCATGCACTTTTTGGATGTTGACTTCGCTCAATCCAGGTTTTGGATGGCTGGCTTTTCGTCATCCTCAAGTATATCACAACCACTTTGAAATTGCTTAAACCACTTGTAAACTTGAGTACGGGATAAGCATTCATCACCATATGCTTTTTGAAGCATTTGATGCGTTTTGGTAACTCTTTTACCAAGTTTAACACAAAAGTCAATCGCAGCTCTCTGTTTGAAACTCATTTTCTGACTGTTCGTCAAAACACACTGTTGCTCTTGGCACTATAACTAGGCTTGTAATGAAACAAATGTCATAAACGATTGACACAACACTAATGAAGGTTTCTGCTTTTGACAACAAAAAAATACAACAGGTTGCGCCACTAGTTTCTTCTATATTCGAAAAGTTCGGCTTCTTTTTGGACAGAGGGTGTAGTACTACACAATTTACATTCCAATTTCTGTCATGTTGTACCATCATTTTATTTGTACAATGAAAATAGGCAGAAACATTGAAAATATCAACTGCATTGTGAATGGAAAACCTATAGAACAACTAAATCATTTCAGCTACTTAAGCACAATTTTTAGTGAAGATGGTAAATTAAATATGGAAATAGAGAACAGTATCAACAAGCTGGTATAGTAGGAAGTTAACTGAATAAATTTATATGGAATAAGAGAGAAATTAGTCAAAACACTGAAGTAGCTGTATACAGGACAGTGTTCAAACCAATTTTAACTTATGGATCTGAGAGCTGGGTTAGAAATAAAACACTTGACCAAAGACTAAAGAGCACAGATGTGAGAGTCCTGAGAAAGATTGGGGCGTAAACAGATGGCATGAATGACAATATCATATTAAAAATGAGGATATTAAGAAAGAACTTAACATTGTTAGCATCCAGGAATGGAGCTAATCTCAGGTGGTATGGTCACTTAAACAGAATTGGAGAGGAAAGTTAGCAAAACAAGTGTTCTCTGCCAGGTTGGCAGGAAGAAGACCCAGAGGAGGGCCAAGATATAAGTGGATTGATATATTAAAAAGCCTTAGAAGACAGAAATATAAGATCTGATAATGTTGGGCTCTTAACAGATTGATTTGGAGGAAAATTGTTGATAGGAAGACAGTAATGATTTAATTTCTTCATGTAGTACTATCATAATATTCTGTACACCCCTTGAAGGTGTACATGTCAGGAATTTGATGATCATGATTATCTTTTTTGTCGAATTTGGATTTAAGTTATCTGGTGCCACTTCCATATCTTTCATTCAGCTATCTGTCTTATTACTCCTAAAAATCAGCACCATCCTCTTGAACATCCTGCAGTATATTAAGTTTCTTGTGCCTACTGTTTAGCCTACTTTGGGCAGACTGGTAGGTCAATTAACATCCACCTTGAAGACCACAAAAATTATATCACAATCATCTGTAGGGAAAGTTGGGATTGGCAGATCCTTCATATAGGATTAGATGGAGGAATACATCTATATTACAATGCATTATTACATTATAATAATAATACATCTATATTACATATGATAGAAATCATTGTATGTCTGAGAGACTGTTTTCAAAATGTGGTTGTTTTCAACCTCAACAAAGTATGTTTGCATTAATTTATCAACGATCTGGGAGTCTGTCATTTTGAGACCTGATAGCGTGACATCAGAACAGTATCTTGTATTGAAAGAAGTTTTACAATGATTGTACTACATAATTCACAAGGCATGAACTGAAGGTTGAATTCCAGATGACAGGAGTAGAGCTCTCATCTATAAAAAAGGAAAATAAAACTACAGTGAGAATTAGAGTAATTTTCTAACTGAGTATTCCAAGTAAGATTTATGTAAGCCAACCTGAATGGAGGCAAATAAAAACTAGGAAGAGAAACTTGAAAAACAAATTGGGTTCAAGCCAAATAGGGATTATCAGTATCAGAATTTCACTTTTAGATAAATCATTTAGAAATCAGGAAAATGCAACAAGGATTTGTATTTAGGTGTTCTAGACATCACAAGCTGCTGAGAGAAAAACTGTTGAAAACACTACAGTTATAGAGTGCAAATAGAACATTACACAGAACAGTATCTAGTCCGTTATTTCAGTTGCGATTCAGCAGTTAAATTTGAAGGAGATACAGAGGAAGACATAAAATTATTTGCAGACTATTATTCATCATCTGTGGATCACATGAAGAAAAGTAGCATTAAACCCTATTTCAGAATTGAAGATGTTTAACCTCAGATCTTCACTTTATGTAAGTGTTATTAATATTAAATGCAGCATATGTCTGCATTTAATATTAATAACACTTACATAAACCAAATTTAGCAAGAACGTTTAAAACAACAGCTGCATCTTGATTGGAGAATACGAGACAAAGTTAAATATTTCTAGCTATTTATGCACAATTTTGAATGGAATGAAAAATGCAGGATGGAAAATTAAATATGGAAGTAGACAACAGACTGAACACAACTGGGAGTGCTTAATGGTAAGAGCTGGATAACTGGAAGGAGACCTCCATGTAGCCTTTAAAGAATGTGGAGAGCTGACCAGGGCTTTTAATCCAATCCTAACCATCTCGTGGTGCACCTTGTTGGTTATCTACCTGGATGCTGAATGAATGAGGATGGGCTGGCAGTTTGGGATTTAGCTAAGCAGATTGTATTCTTATTGGCTTAAACCTGCAAAATGATGGCACAAAATGACAGAATTTCATGCTAACTGTGGTGTTTCCAGGTTAAACAAGGTATTCGTTGCCTTTTCTCAGGCAAGCAGGGTGAGCAGTAAAAATTCAACCACTAGAACAAATCCCAAATCGATATCAGTAGAGTTCAAGATTGTGCCATCACCATAAGAAGCATCAATGGAAAGGAAATGGAACTGGTAGAAGAATTGGATAAGTACAAGATTGACATGATTGGTGTTACTGAAACAAAGAAGACATAAAAGAGGTGATATTTTTCTAATCTACAAATACAGGACAGGCAATCAGAATAAGGGAAAGGAAGGAGTAGCTATAGTATTCCATACTAAATATGAGGTTAATCTTTTTGAATGGCAGGAAATATTAAATGTAGACAAATATCAGAATGGGGAATTGGAGACAATAAGACTTATTTGTGCCTGTGGTCCCACAGAATGTTCTACTAAGAAAGATGTGGAGAAATTTTTGGCTGCATCAGAGAAGGCAGCTCGCATAATGAAGAAGGAAAATTTGTTGGCCATTTAAACAGCAAACTAGGAAATAATTACTAAACATAAAAATGTCGAGGAAAATTTGTAGAGAAGGATCTCCAAGCACAGCTAATAATAATGGTAAATACCCGCAGGATTTCTGTTAAGGATTTCATGTTTTAAAATAAAAATGTGCACAAATTCACATGAGGAGAAGATGCAACAAATAAAAGTCTCATTGACCGTTGTATTAGTGATGTTTTCCCACTGGTTTCAGAACACAAGAATGTATAGAGGATTTGAAATAGGATGTGATCACTACATCAGGATAAAATTGAATTTCATATTGAAAAGAAGAGTGTGTAAGAAAGATTTAAAGCAAATCAAAGTTCAGCAGCTTTCAGATGTGAACTGTAGACTCAAATACACATATATTATTCAAGAAAAAAAAAAATGAAAGTTTATAAATAAGAACCAACCTTGGAGAATCTGTGACAAACCCCGAGAAAACATTGATTGATTCAGCCAGAGAAATATGTGGTGAGATTGTCTGTAAGGATAGAAAAATCATAACTCTGCGGTAGATTCAGGAAATTAAAGAGGCAGTCAAGGAAAAGCAGAAATTGTATCAAAAGTTCCTGGGAACTAATTCAGCTTATGCTCTTTAGAGGGTATATCTGGTCAGTAGCAGTCAACCATTTCTACTGTATGAAATTTTTTGGCCATCATTCCTTGTTCTTTTAATTAAGAGCATATCTCCTGTCTGACATCACTCCTCTTGAAAAGTTTAATTTTGTGGAGGTTACTGTGAGTGGTATTCTCATCCATTCAACAGATGAGTTGCTATATATCATGAGTTTTCTGGCAGGGTATTTTGATTACAATACCTCCTGTATGGAATTTAAGATTTTGGGTGTCTTTTCAACCCTTCTTAAAGAATGGTGACATTTTCCCAGTTGGAAATTCGCCTCCAGGCACATATGAGGAAAGATTGTTAGATTTAAGTTTCTCATCCCCTCCCTTCTTATTCTTTTTTAGTTTGCTGAGAGCTAGTTGAAGAATTTTGCAGAGGTCAGGGTGCTGTTAAATTTGAGGATGATGCTTAAAAAAAATAATTCAATGTCATATATCTTCATCCACCATGGTGGCCATAAGTGAATTCCTATCTAGCAAACATTGATTGCACTGTGAACACCAAGGCTATTCCAAATGATATACTACCACTACAGCAAGCCTTGGACCCTGTCATCAGCCCATGGGAAAGGAGATTTACTGTGACACATCTGACCATTGCAGGCAAGTCCACTCTAGTCTATTGGTCTTGGCTGGATCATCCAAGACCATCCAGACCACTGGAGGAAAAGCAGCAGGATATTCCTTTCTTAATGTCTCAGGCTTGGATGACATGTCAAACATGTGGCAAGACATTTGATATCAGTGACAGTAGTCTTTTACTTTTTTTTTATCTTCCTTTCTTCTATAAGAATGAAGGGAATACAGAAGAGTAAAATACTTGAGAAAAGTAGCAAAAAATCATGAAGAAAAGCAAAGATGCAGATGAAAAATGACTGGAGAAGACATGAAGAAATATTTAATAAAGTTACTGTTGTCAAGCAGGTATTCAACAACCAGTCCTAATGTTGAAGGGAATACAGAAGAGTAAAAGACTTGAGAGAAGTAGCAAAAAATCGTGAAGAAAAGCAAAGATGCAGATGAAAAATGACTGGAGGAGACATGAAGAAATATTTAATAAAGTTACTGTTGTCAAGCAGGTATTCAACAACCAGTCCTAATGTTGATGGTCATCTATTCCTGCCATTCCCATAAGACAGCAAATGCAAGGTGAGTTTAATCACCTTGCATTTGCTGTAATCTTGAGAAATATCAACTCCAGGTGGTAAGTAAGCAGTGTTTGTTGTTAGACCCTAATCAGAGATGGATGGCAATGCCCCAAGAACAGTATTATGATTGGGCTTTTTGGAATGTGGTGTGGCTCTCTATAGTGATAGAAATTCCTCTGTGGAAAGATCCATTTCCCTTATTCTCTATGTTGTAAGACAGGTTTCTCATCGGTTTGAAATATGTCCTTCGAGCAAAGCAAATGGGCTCCTGCTTCTACAGAGACCTCCATTTAGTAAATGTTCTTGCAGAATCCAAACAGTTCTTTTGCAGGAATTTAGTGATTTTTTGTTTGACAGCTTTATCTGTCTTCTTATATGATCCCCTTCCCCATGTCAAGTGTAGACATTTTCTTTCTGTGAGGAAATATCCTGTATTTGGGGGATGCTGAACTTATACAAGAAGAGTTGTGGAAAGAATGCATTTCATGTTTTTCCCATACTGAAAAAATATTAAACATATTAAACATCAAATCGAACTCTGTCCACGATACTAGGAATGTATCGTGGACTTCTATATCTCTTTAGATATAGAAGCATCCATTACATGTATAGAGATATTCAGATGCTTGTCTGTGAAGTCCATTTGCCATATCATTGTAGTGTTCGTAGTGCTTATCGTGTTCACTCCGTCTCTTTAAATATATGGGAACAAAAAGGCGTTAGCTGATGTTATTTTAACAAAATAAAATAAGATTTACAAAAAATAGTTCACCCTCACCACGAACACGCACCAATAATAAAAGTTTCGTATCTCACAGAAATAGCGTGCGCAAGCACACGATACACTGCCCAAATGAGCAGTGTTGGAATTACTTGTAATGTGCAATGAGAAGCTTAAACGAATATCGGCGAAGCTAGCTGCAATTGGCCTAACGTGATTTATTTCAGCATTAATCGAACAATTCCAATTATTAGCTATTCAATCAATGTTAAAACATAAGCTGTAACATTTAACATGTTGTATTGCATTTATATAATGTTGTAAGCATTGTTATTATTTATAAACACAAACAAAATTTAATATTTTTTCCTTGGGGGGGTGCTGCAGTGTCGCAGTGATTATGTACGAGCCGCCACTGATTAAGAAATAAATGTGAAGTTTCTAATAGTTATTAATCCATATTATTTATATAGTTAAAGTTGAAAAGGAACTTGATTGATCTCCAGTTCACACATAGAAATGAGCCCAGGAAATTTGTTTATTTATCAGGCTTGTTTATTTTAAGTCTAATAAGTGATTTCTAACAGTTGATATGGTTTTAGTAGTTTATTCAACGAAGTTATAGAAGTGTCTTGGATGAAGACAAGGTATATTTTCTTTAGTGAAAATAGGAAGCAAGACACTGAAATTCCAGAACTTTTGACCATATAGGATGAATCTGTTAACTTATGAGAATTAAAGGGAAACTGTGTAGATAAAGTGTTTCTCACGTTGTCTGGAGTTGTGATATGATGAATATATTGACACTTATGTAGCTAAGTAGTTGATTAGATGTTGTATATATTTGTGTTGTTTGTAAATTAAAGATTTTGATTTTGATTATAAGATGTTTGAAACCTGAATCTCTTAATAAGTTTATGAGTTAACTTAGATAAGATGTTTATGAGCTATCCTGGGACACAAATCTAATTAAGAGGGTGGTCTGAAAAGTTCTCGGCCTCGACCCTAGATGGCAACACTATCGGCAAAGATTTTTTTTTCTAAGTTGGTGCATCTCTCATAAGCATCCAGGTGAAATTGCAAGTCATTCTATCAAGTAGTTTATTTTATACAGCTGTTTGAAGTAAAAGCGTTGTCTGTATAACCTCTGAAATGGATAAAATTGAGTATCGTGTGGTTATAAAATTCTTTGTAAAAGAAGGTTTAATGCGAAAAGAAATTCATTCAAACTTCAAAAGTTAATGGTGGGCATTCTTTTCCTTCGTTTTCGACAATTAAGAAATGGGCTGCCGAGTTTAAAAGTGGCAATACCTGCCTTGTAGATGATCCATGTGAAGGACGTTCAAAAAATGTGTAACAACACCAGAAATCATTGATCAAGTGCATGATATGGTATTGGATTGACTTACTGGCAAGTCAAAGTGCATGAAATTGCTGAGACTATAGGCATTTCAAAAGAACATGTAGGATATATTTTGCATGAAGAATTGCAAATGAAAAAGCTTTGTGCAAGATGGGTGCTACACTTGCTCACACAGATCAAAAACGCACTTGCATGAAAATCTCTGAACAGTGCTTGGAGCGTTTTAACAAGAATAAAACTGATTTTGTGCATCAATTTATTACTATGGATGAGACTTGGATACACCATTACACCAGAATCCAAACAGCAGTCAAAACAGTGGACAAAAGCTGGTTGTTCAGCGCCCAAGACGACAAAGTCAGTTCCATCAGTATGAATGATCATGGCATCGGTTATTTGGGATGCTAAAGGCATTTTGTTTATTAATTATCTTGAAAAGGGTAAAACGATAACTGGGGAATGTTATTCTGATCTTTTAAACCAGACTAGACGAAAAAGCTTGTGAGAAAAGACCCAGCCTGTAGAAGGGAAAAAAAACATCTTTCATCAGGACAATGCACGTGCCCACAAAGGTGTTTTAGCAATGGGAAAATTAAGGATCTGCACTATTAATCATTATTAAAACACTTAAGGAATAGAACAACGTAGTTAGGAATATAAATTAAATTAAACTTTAATAAATATTTTCCGATATTTCGGCAATGTCACATTGCCATTTTCTAAAGGAACTTACAAAAAAAGTTACGTGCAACGTAGGCACTACAACACAGAAACTGGGAATGAAAAGATGAAGCTATTGTTCTCCTAACAGTCCTGATGGTGCCCTCTAGCGGGCTAAGTAGGTGTTCTTGGCCGTTGGGCTGAAGGTCTGCAGATGTAGGTCTCCCAAATTTGGGGGCAGTCGCATACAACCAAATTTGTTGAGGTTTGGAGAATTTCTCAGGGCTGAGGCTGATTCCATAAAGAGTTTCAAATTTGTATTTGCTACGGTGTATCACTGTAGCTTTCTTCCACCGTATTCTGTGGCGTGTATCCAGAGCATGGTCCGCAAGCCCAGAATGACTGTATTTGTGAAAACGGATGTAGTCCTTGTGTTCCGAAATTCTGATATTCGCTGTCCTGCCTGTTTGGCCAAAGTAAGACAGTTTACAACTGCAAGGGACCTGGTAAACACCAGGTAGGTCTAGGGGAAGTGGTTGGTCTTTAGTGGAGCGGATAAGGGATGCCAATTTTCTGTAAGGTTTGTAACAGGAGGTCAGGTCATTTTTTTTTAAGATTTTGGTAATCTTTTCCGAGGTGCCTCGGATGTAGGGAATGGTGATGGATTTAGAGTAATCCTTGTTGTGGGGGGGGGGGGGGATCTGTGGTTTGTAGGTTCTAATATTTTTTGGATTTGGCTGAGAAAGTGTTGAGGATGTGATTTAGTTCAGTGTTTAGGGCCAAGTCGTTTGAACAAATTAGTTTAGCCCTGTTGTATAGTGTTTTCACTACTCCATATTGTTGTGAGGGGGGGGGGGGGATTGTTGGTGAATGTATCTGCCTGTATGGGTGGGTTTTCTGTAAACTGAGAAAACCAAGGATCCATTAGTCTGGCGGGTGACTAGTGTGTATAGGAAAGGGAGGCTGTTGTTTTCCTCTTTTTCCAGAGTGAATTTGATTCTGGGGTGTTGTTGGTTTAAGTGTGTTAAGAAGGAGAGAAGTGTTTCAGAGCCATGTGGCCAAATAGCGAACACATCATCAACGTAGCGAAGCCATATGGTTGGTTTTTGTGGGGCAGAGGCTAAGGCTTTTTCTTCAAAGGTCTCCATAAAGAAATTGCCCAAGGGTGGGGAGAGTGGTGAACCCATGGCTGTCCCCTCTATTTGTTTGTAGAATTTTCCCTGCCAAACGAAATAGCCTGAGTTCATTGTGAACTGAAATAAGGCTGAGATATTGGGAGAAAATTTAGCTTGGATTAGCTCTAAAGTTTCCTTGAGTGGGACATTTGTAAATAAAGAGGACACATCGAGGCTGACCATTATGTCAGTATGTTGGAGTGTAAGGTTTTTCTATGCTGGCTTTGAAATGGGCTGAGTTTTTTATGTGTGATGGTGTGTTGCCAGTATAGTGTGTGAGCTCTTTGGCCAAATGTTTAGCTAATTTGTATGTGGGGGAATCAATGCCATCCACTATGGGACGTAATGGCACATTTTCTTTGTGTATTTTTGGGAGTCCGTAAATACGGGGGGGTACAGAGTTAAACGGCTTTAATCTGTTGGTAACTTCTACAGGCCAAGAAGTGACTCTCTTAAGGAGCCTGTGAAGTTTTCTAATTTGAGAGTTGGCAGGATTGTAATTGATAGGGAGGTAAGTGGCCCGATCTAATAGAAGAGCATTCAGCTTACCTGTGTAGTCCTTTTGGTTAAGTACTACAGTTGCATTTCCCTTATTCGCTTTGGTGATAACTAATTCTTTATTATTCTTCATTTCCTGTAGAGCTTTATATTCCTTGTTTGATATGTTGGTTTTTGGTGGTCTTGCTTTGGAAAGGACACAGGCTACATCCAGTCTTACACTGTTGGCGACTTGATGTGGAAGGTGGCGGATTCCGCGCTCGAACTGGATCATAATATCCTCACTAGGTATTTTATTGGGAGCAATGGCGAAGTTGTGTCCACGTGACAGCGTGTTGAGTGCTTCAGGCTTCAGGGTGACTGAAGAAAGGTTGATTACCGTGTTGGTAGCAGGTTTTGGAAAGACGGTACAGTTCTTTTTTCATTTTTCAAACTTTTTCATCTGTTGGCCTCATATTTTTTTAAATTCTTTTTCGCAGCGGTACATGAGACGTCATGTAAAATGGACCAAAGTTCGTGGTTCAAAGTGCGCGAAAGCTCATCTTCGACGGCACGAATAGCTTCGTTAATGTCCACTAAGAGCGACCGCGTGGCGATGATTTGTTTGCATAGCAACGCGTAGCTAGCGCGGTTCGGAGAGCTTTTTGTGACACAAACCGGTGCTTAAATTTTACACAGTTCGGGATTACTTTATTATCCCGGCAGCATTTCATTTTCACAAATACAGTCATTCTGGGCTTGTGGACCATGCTCTGGATACGCGCCATAGAATACGGTGGAAGAAAGCTACAGTGATAAACTGTAGCAAATACAAATTTGAAAGCCTCTTTATGGAATCAGCCTCAGCCCTAAGAAATTCTCCAAACCTCAACAAATTTGGTTGTATGCGACTGCCCCAAATTTGGGAGGCCTACATCAGCAGACCTTCAGCCCAACGGCCAAGAACACATACTTAGCCCGCTAGAGGGCACCATCAGGACTGTTAGGAGAACAATAGCTTCATCTCTTAATTCCCAGTTTCTGTGTTGTAGTGCCTACGTGCACGTAACTTTTTTGTAAGTTCCTTTAGAAGATGGCAATGTGACATTGCTGAAATATCAGAAAATCTCTTCCCAAAACTAAAACTCTTCCTCGCTGGTCAGCGTTTTTCATCGAATCAAGAGGTGATTGCAACTGTAGAGGGGATATTCTGCACATCTTATTGAGAACCACTACAGGGATAGGATAATGGCACTGGAGCTTTGCTGGAATAAATGTATTAGTCTTAACCACCTTACCGGCCATTATGGATGAAATATATGTCCTCATACGCTTCGTATCCATCATATATTTCAATGTAATATCAATGGTATTACAGTTTTAATATGCAGTACGCATCTATGATAACCTTGACGTCTATAGACGTCTTGGCTGGTAGCATGGTTAAGGGAGATTATGTTGAAAAATAAAAATAATTTTGAAATTATAAATTTGTTTTTTCATTGTTAGGCCAAGAAATTTTCAGACCACCCTCGTAGGTGTTTAGTTTCAGTTTTTTCCTTTTGTTTTGAAATTAAGCATTAAACTACTCGGAGTGTATGGCCATAAGTAAAAAATAAATAAATAAATAGCCCTCCCATACATACTACATATGCATGAGAAGTTTCCATGTGGCTCTCTTTTGGTTTCGATTTCATCATTTTTATTGGCAAAATGATTTTGAGTAATAATAATTCTTAGGTTAAATTTAATGAAATTTCTTAATATTTTTATTAAAATGTCATGAATCATTTCAGTTTTGGTTGCACTGTTAGTAATGGAAAAGTGATAGGCAGAACAAAATTACATATCTAAAATGCATTACCTTTTTACACGCTTGTTAAATTTTTATTACGTACCATCACTTAATAGGGTTCTTTGGATAATGCGAATTTGAAAGATATGATGATAGTTATTTCAAAAATGGAAATGTGGACAGTTGAGAATTTAATGTTGGTCATTATTATTACTGTTATTTAGGACTTCCGTGGAATCATAAGAATGGTGGAAAGTATACCTCAGACACACAGTCTGTCATACCACTTCTTAAACTCATTCACTATTATCATCCTCTCAGCAATGCATGCTATCATATCTACAGTCTCTCTCCATGCATAAACATTCCTTTTCATTCTCTTGGTTCCTTGTCCTTATCTCATTTTCTACCATGTGAAAAGTTCGGATCATCTTAAAAATTTTGTAAATACCTCTTAGCAGCATAAATGCCTTCAATGATATCACCTGTTTGTCTTTTATCTTCCTAAGTCTATGGATTACATACCATGTGTGTCCTCATGACCAGAATTTTACTGTCATGATCACCATGTTGTCTCTGTTATCTGCCTTTGCATTCACTTAATTTCTTTTTTCCCAACAAATCCTGGTGACTACATTTGGGTAAAATAATTGGTTTTTGAATGGGTTTGGTTATTGTGCATTTAGCAAGGCTATTATTTGCAGAGAAGCCAGAGAATCAAGAAGTTAATATAGCTAACAATCAAAGGATATCTTTGATTGTTAGCTATATTGTTTCTATCTTCCTGTTTAGCTGTGCTATCCTGTGAAGCAGGATAGCACAGCTAAACAGGAAGATAGATATGAGGTTAATGATGTGGTTTGCAGCAGGACCAGGTGATGGAATGCATAAACATGAGGATGAGGCATTTATGAATGGCAATCAGAATCAGGGAAACAGGAGTGGTTAGACTGAAGAGAGTGGTAGGAGCACATGTGTGGGGATATCAGTTGAATGTTGCAAAGTGTAATTTTAAAATTTGGAAAGCAAAGTGGGATTACAGAGTATAGGATTGGTGGGAACATTTTAGAGGAGGTGGAGTAGATGAAAGATCTAGGAGTGATGGGGGATAGGGATTTGAAGAGCTTCCTGTTCTTTAATTTTGAATGCTCTTCTTTGTCGACAGTGGGTGTTCTTCAATTTTTGTATTCCAATGATGATAGTATGAACATAATATATGAATAACTTTTTTTTGTGTGTGCTAAAATAAATAAATAAATACTCTAATTTGGTATGCATGAGGCATTATGTATTGATATAAAGTTACGCTGGAATAACTTCTACAAAATTATCATACTTGATATTTGTCTGTGTATATTTCACTTTTCAAATTTTTACTTTGAGCTGTATTATCTGCTTAACTTAATATCTAAATTTAACATTAATTTTAATTATTAAAAAGAATGGAAAATGTAATATATATACATATGTAAACACAAACAAAAAATGTTCACAGATCAGAAGCTTCAGAAATCTGCGGAATTAAATCTGCAGGACACTGGTGCTATATCAGACTCAAAAATCACAGGCATTAGTATGTGGATAAAGGTTGGTCAGCTGGTAGAGCCTCTGCTACTAATGGCTCACACAAAAACTTAAGCAAGTTAGAGTGCAGTTAGTAGTTGGAAGGAGATCGATCGTTCGATGCTGTTGACACATTCCCCCTCGATGAGTCTTTGGACTCCCTGGAGGTGTCACATAATAATAATAATAATTTGCTATGGTGAATTTTCTTTAAAATAGCATTGTGCCTATGTTAACCATAAGCATTGTGCCTATGGTTAGACAATAAATTATATATTTAATTTAATCCCTTATCCAAGTGTAAGCGAACAAAGTTTGTGCCTGATGTATCTTCAGGACTGGGGGGCAACTCGTGGCAGAGGTGGACAAAGCTTCATATCACTTGCCTTAATATCCCCTAATGCAAAACACATCTCCCTGTGGACATATATAATGCTATGCATTATGGGAAGGGCCACTACCCAGATCAGTTTCGACCTTTATTGAGGTCTCTTCAGTGGGAGCCAGACCCAGAAGTGATACCAAGGCTGAAGCAACGAAATCATATTTACTTATACAAGTTGCCAAATGGTGTTTCACATTATTAAATTACTCTGGATTAGAGAACAATGTTGAAAGTTTTTCCCCACTTGGTTAGACTGTAAATTATATATTTAGTTTAATCCTTTATCCAAGTGTAAGCAAACAAAGTTTGTGTCTGAAGTATTTTCAGGACTAGGGGTAGCTTGTGGCAAAGGTGGACAAAGCTTCACATCACTTGCCTTAGTATCCTTTAATGCAGGGTTTCCCAAACTGTGTTCCATGGAAGGTGAATAAGTGTTCCGCAAGAAGATCCTGGAATTTGTCATTTTAGTTTTCTAAGCATTTTTCATGAATTTTATAGTTAATTTTATAGTGGAAATATTCTGATGAGAATAATATTCGTGAATATGTTGAAAAGCTCAGACCCAGAATGCCTAATAACATCTGTGTATCGTTAATTTTCATACATCGAAACCTTTCAACATTTGGAAAGGGAATACCGCTGTTTATGACCGGACATAAAAATTACCTGCAAGCTGATTATAACAATGGGTGGAATATCCTCTGTTCTCAAAACTGAAGGAAATGACATCTGTGTAGAAAATGTCAGTGACCAAGCGGCATGTTTTTAAACATGAAATATTCATGAATAATCGTTAATTTTCACACCAATATCTTTCAACAATCAGGAAAGAGAATACTGCTGTTTATGACTGATCATAAAAATTGCCTGCAAGCCCATTACAACAATGGGTGGCGTATATATCCTCTGTTCTCAAAACTGAACGAAATAACATCTGTGTTGCAAATGTTAGTGACCAATCAGCAAGGAAGTATAAAGAAAATTTTTCCATTGAAATTGAAGATCAAGGTATCTATATCCGGTTCTCAAATCTAGTAATACTGAATACGTTCTTCACTTAAGTTCGTATTGTAGGGTGAACGTTTGGAAACTGTAATGCAGTGCTTTTTTAAAAATAATAGGCCTGCAGATTTCAATTTTAAGGTATTTGTGATGCAACAGATTATCGAAGGTATTTATGATGCAACAGATAGTGAGTCAGCCTCCACCAGCCTACAAAGCGATCTCCAAGATGTACAAAAGGAGGGGAAAAGCACACAGGAGAAAAAGTCGCATTCACTCATAAGTACTTACAATAATAATATAAAATTTTGGTGATCAGAATGGGATATGTTAATGAAAATCGGCACAAATTAATTTAATGATGTTTATGTTTAATTAATGATCAATTATTAATTAATAATAAAAATCATCTAAATTAACAATCAATTATTAATTAATACATTACAAAATAACCAAGGTGTTCTGTGAAAATTTCAGGATTTGTGAAGTGTTCTGTCATCAGAAAAGTTTGCGGAACCATGCCCTAATGCAAAGTACACCTCCTTGTAGACATGTATAATGCTATGCATTATGGGAAGGGTCACTACCCAGACCGGTTTCGACCTTTATTGAGGTCTCTTCAGTGGTCCCAAAGATACTTTAGGTGCAAACTTTGTTTGCTTACACTTGGATAATGGATTAAACTAATTACAATCGGTTCTCTTTTTATGCAGTAGATATGTTCCACAGAAAACAGCATATATAAAATTGCACAAAAAAGACCTGACTTAAGTTGAAAATTTAGGGATATGTCTCATAATTTTCTAAAACTGCATAAAAACAAAGCAATGAATTAAAATAAACCTAAAATCGCATAAAAAAACTTTATTAATTTAATTTTATTGAAAAGTAACATTTTTTTTTTTTTTACATTTTTCATCATAATTATCGTCGCTATTAGAAAATATTCTGCAACATTTGTGAACTGGTGTGAAATCACTTTCATCACCAGAAGATATAGTCAGCGCATCAGATCTATATGGTAAAGGCAGTGGTTCTTCACAAACAGAATTAGGTTCACCTCGTTTTGTGCTGATTTTTTTCTTCTGACAAAGTAATAAGTGATTAAACTTTGCGATGATGATTTTACTAATTTTTTTATACAGATCGCGATATCCAGACATACAGTTCTTCAGCTCACGTTGGAATTTAAAGGCTCGTTCAGAATTTGTGTCATGAACAAGAAAATGATTTTCCAATTTATTTCACAGTTCAAGACCTCGAATTATATTTGCAGTGAGGGGGGACAGGTTTTTCTTCTGCTTCACTATCGTTTTCTAGATCTTCAATGATATCTAAAGTTAATCGAAATCCAATAATATCATTGTCACTTAAGGCATTATCCACAAGTAATTCATCTCTATCATTCTGGCTAAATGTATCAAAATCTTCTCCACCAATTTCAGGTGCCAAAGTAATGATTTCAGCTGATAATGTAGATGTTTGGATGGTTGCACTGTTTGCAACACATCCAGGCCAAGCTGTTTCCAGCAGGCATATGAAGTTTGTGGTCTTATTTCAGTGATAGTAGATGCAACATGATTTAAGCAGTCCAAAATAGAAATTTTTTTCCAAACATCAGTTACTGTTGATGATTCATTTTCTATTTTGTCCAATATAAATTGAAAAGTGTGTTTAATGTAATATTTTTTAAAAGTAGCAATTATGCCTTGATCTAATGACTGAATAATGCTTGTTGTGCTGGGTGGAAAAAACACTAGCTGCACATTTGGATGTTCTAAATGTGGATGACATGGAGCATTATCAATAATTAATAAAACTTTTAAATCGAGAGCTTTTTGCTTCATATATGTTTCCACTTCTGGTACAAAGCAATTATTGACCCATTCAGTAAATACAGCAGTTGTTATCCAGGCCTTTGTATTAGCCATCCAATGTACCAGCAGCTGTTTTAGATCTTTACCTTTTAGAGCGTGGTCTTAGAGATTGATTTACTAGGAGGGGTTTCAACATTCGATCCCCCGATGCATTGCTACAAAGTAACAACGTTACTTGATATTTGCTTACTTTAAACCCACTTCCTTTTTTCTCAGACTTTGCGATGTAAGTTCGACTAGGCATTTTCATCCAAAACAATCCTGTTTCGTCAGCATTAAACACTTGATTGGGAGAATATCCACCATCTTCAATAATTTTGACTGTCAACTTCTCTTGAAAATTTTTGGCGGCTGCTGCATCTGCTGCTGCGACATCGCCTGTAATCTTCACATTATGAAATCTATTCTTTTTTAAAAACCTGGTTAGCCATCCTTTGCTAGCCGAAAATTCTTTATCAGCCTGGGAAGTGGAAGTAGATGCCCTAATTGCTTCATCTGTTCATAAAACGGAGATCTTTTTATTTAATTAAATAATCACTTTTAGGAATTCTTATTAGAGTTAATTCTTCAATCCAAGTTACGTTACGTTTTTTTCTAATAAAGCATCTCTTGAGTATGATGATAATTTGGCATTTAGTTTTGTGCCAGAAATGACAGATTTTCTTAATGTGACTTCATTCTTTTTAATTGCTCTTATAGTAGAATGGCCTAAATTAAAATGTTTACCAATTGCCGTAGATCCCTCTCTTTTTGCTAAGCAATCTAAAATTGCAATTTTCATTTCCAGAGAAATTGCTTTTCTTTGGTGCTTTTTTTCTCCATTGGGCCAAATTAAATCTTTAAAATAAAAATTAGCACAATTTAGACTTACGATGAAAAGACAAAAACAAACTTACTCACATGCAAAATTAAACTTCACGGACACTCACTGCTTACACGTTAATCACGTTACACCCAAAATGTGCTGCAACACACTGTTCATTATGCACAACGGTACATAACTTTTGAAGTTATGCACCGCATAAAAAGAGACCCGAGTGTTTAAACTCTGGAGAGTGCATGTGGCATCAGTCTTCTGGCTTCACTATAGAAGATACTGACAAAAGAATAAATCAAATATATATATGTATTTGCATATAAATAAGTGAATAAATATTTTTGCATAAAATAAATATTTATTTTATGCAAATATTTATAGCTAATGACATTAAATTTGGTTATGATTATGCACAACAGTACATAACTTTTGAAGTTATGCACCACATAACTCTTCAAAACTGCATAATAAAGATACGTATAAAAAGAGACCCAAGTGTATATAATTTAAAAATGCATAAAAAAAATCTGACCTCCAACCTTGTGGTTTGAATTCCAAAATATGCATGGATGTTTGCCTTAAGATGGGAGATTAATTTTATAGCCTGCATGAAACCATTGCTCACTTCTTGAAGCCTGAAATGGCTTGAAAAAGTTTCACATTTTGGTTCTCTAGAGCAGTGGTCTCCAAACTTTTTTGATCGTGTACCCCCAAGACAGAAAAAATAAATAGTGCATACCCCCCCAATTGATTGAGCAAAAATCTATTATAATAAGTATTATAAAGAGGAAATATGCCTTGTATCATCATATAATAATTAAAAAAGCTAGATATTTTTGCACATTATTTTTATTATTAACAGCTTACAAACATATTTATTACAATATTTAATGTGAACAATGGCCTTGCATTTCTTTCATAATTTCTTGAAATTCTCGTTTGATGGCTTCTGATACTGCAATACGAAGGTCTGGTTTCAAGTTTAATTTATTTCGATATTTGGTTTTAATACCTGTCATTACAGAAAATGATACCTCACATAAATAAGTAGAACCAGAAGGTAGGAGTGCATCATTTGCTGTGTTTACTAAATTGCTATACTCGGACTTCAGTCCCATCCATCAGTTGTGAAGAGATTTCTGTTGAAATTCTTTTTTCAAAGTTGTGTTGTATCTAATGTCAAGATTTACTCCCTAGTTTTAAAAAACATGACAGCTTTGCCACGGTTGATTATGTGTGCAAAGTTGCCCAATGTGCGCTACTTGCAAATTTAAGTTTACAAGATCTTTATAACGTCTTTGTCTATATTAGATATATGTTTAATTGATGAAAGAAAGTAATATTCTTTATCTTTAATTAATTTTTTTCCTATCAATATAAAACTTTTTTTGACGTACCTCCACGTATTGACTTGCGTACCCCTTGGGGTATGCGTACCGCACTTTGGAGACCACTGCTTTAGAGCAGGGTTTCTGGACTATGTAAATATGGTAACCCCTCGATTAATTGCGTCCCCGATTAGTATGTCATTTTTTTCGATTCCCAAATTCGATTAGTGCGCCTATATACATCTTAAAAATATATTATTATTATTATTCAGGCCTCCATGGAGTCAAAAGACTCATCGCAGTAGGTCCTTTCTAAGAAACACAAGTCTATCAAGACTCATCGAGGAAGGTCCCTCCTAGGAAAAACAAAGTATCATACCACTCCTTAAATGCATTGATCGTTCTTGCTCTCACCACTCCATCAGACAATGCATTCCATGGTTCAACCACCCTCCATGCAAAGAAGGCTAAATGTTACAGATTTTAAAAATTTTCTATCTATACATTTTTTTATGGTTAACTATTTTAAGAAATCACTCACCAGAATGAAATAATTTAGTTACTGATTTAAAATATTTTACAAAGTTATTTTTAATGGCATACTACACTACTTCCATGTACTCTATGTATGCTATGTTCCAAATTTTTACCGCCAAAATTTATGTCGTCTGCTAATTACATAGCATTTTCCCGATCATATCTTGTACCTCCTTTGCAATTATTTTCCTTACAATTTTTTTTTAAAGTATTTTCCCAACCTTTCATCATGAGTAAAAGAATTAGTGAGCAAAAAAGTGAGTGTGAAATGATTCGAAAAGTCTCATTGAAAAAAAAATTTGAAATAATAAAGAAAGTGAACAAGGCGAGTCCAGAGCAAAGATAAGACATGAACACAAAAATGGGTGAATCAACTATAAGAGCAATTTTAAGCAAAGCTGCTGAATACAAAGTATTATAATGATTGAATTAGAGAGACTTCTTTGTACACGGATTGAAGATTGTAACCAAAAACGGATCCTGCTAAGAACTGACCTTATTAAATCAAAAGCATTAAGTCTCTTTGCAACCTTGAAAGAAAGGGCTATCAATGATGGAAAAGAAGAATTCCACGTTAGTGTTGGGTGGTTTGAGAAATAGCCTACATAATGTTCTAATCACAGGTGAAGCTGCAAGTGCTGATAAGGAGGTGGCTGCAAATTGTCCAGAGATTTGAAGAAAATTGTATAATAAGAAGCGGGCTATTGTAACCAACGAATATTTAATGTCGATGAAACTGGTCTTTTTTTTGGAAGCCAATGCCTTCCAAGACTTTTCTGGCTAAATCAGAGAAATCTCAGCCTGGTTATAAAGTCGCAAAGTCAAATGAAATTACTGCTAGCAATATGCAATCCATTTGGAAGCACATTCTTCCACATTGCGCAAATGAAAAATTTTAGAGGCTTTTCAAATGAATCTAAGTTAATTAAATCTCATTTTGAGAAACTGAGTGATTCCAACCTACTAAATTTAGATGCACAGCAGGAAGATCCTGAAGAATATGATGAAAATTTAATCGCTGACAAGCCCAAAGAGATTTCACAGAAACAAATTTAAAATATTTTTCGTGCAACCGAAACTTTTAAGTAGCAATGCTTAGAGACTGGCCCTTGTGAAGAGAGAAGCAGGAAAATTTGCAGAAGAGGCAGTTGTATGAAAAAAAGAAACAGAATGCCTGCCAGAATAATAGATTTATATTTTGAATGTGTTTTATTGTCTTTCAGCTTCATAGTTTTCCTTTAATTAGGCCTTACATACCCTAATTCTCTTTAAAAAAGAAATTTGAGGAATGAATTATACTTTTTCCCATAGGTTATTACACTCGATTAGTGAATTTTTGATTAATGTGCTGTTTTAAATAATGCATCAGGCGCACTAATCGAGGGATTGCTGTATTAAATAAAAATTACAAAAAATAAAAATAAAAATAAATAAATAAAAATACAGCAATATTAAAAAATCCTTAGCCCATCCATGATACTATAAGTTTACGCCCTTTCACAGACAGCAGACATAAAAAATAAAATAAAATAATTAAATTTCTGGTTAATTGAAAAGTTTATAAATGAGGTATTGCTGCATTTATTTATTTCAACATATAGTGTTTTGTTAGCTGATTTATATATCTAAATATTGTAGACATTTTTAAAGTTATAGTTTCTTTAATTTAGTTTAAATACAATTTTGAGCTATATCCCTAAACAAAGAAGAACTGGACTTTTTTCTGCAACTCAGACAAAAGAAGTTGAAGATATTATTCGTGCAGGTCTGAGGAATCCTGTATTTATTACAGTCAAGGAAAAGATTGAGGGAGAAGTTCAGCACACTCCTTCTACGCTAAAGAATTTTTATATGGTAATTTTCTTTTTTTGTTTTAATTTTATTCTAAATTTATCATTCCTTTTTAGTAATATATATTTAATTTTAGTACTGTACATATTATTTCAAATCTGTGTTTTAGGTTTGAGCCTCCATAACTCAGTCAGTATAGACGAAGCCCTTTGGTCAAAAAGACCTGGGTTTGATTCCCGTCTAAGGCATGAGGAACCTTTGTCTGGACTCTTTCGACTAAAGGTGAGTTAGCCGGTCTCATATGGACATATGGTTTTTTTTCATCTGGAAACTTGTATTTTTCGTCCCCCCAGAACAGGAAAACTGGTCCCGTGAACAAACGCATCTACAGACATAGGATACTTGGGGAAGCATAGGGCCGACCACCTTATTCTTGTGTGAAGAAGAAGTTTTAGGCTTAGATGGAGATTAAAGCTAAATGGGCAGACATCAAAATTTCATTTATTTTACAGAATTTGCCTTTAACATTTGCCAGAACAAGCATAGAGAAGTATAATAGTCAATTGTTTAAATTTCAAAACTGATTATCATTTCTTCACTGATAATGAACAGCATGGGTATGATTTTGGCTTTCTTCAGTGAAGAATTTTATGATATTCATGCCATTTATGGAATAACATCGAATTTTTTTTTGGGTGCAGGGAGGGTATTACAGAATTTTGTAACATTAGATATGAATCCATTAGAATGGATTCTTATCTAATTGATTTCCATAAGAATCCTTGTTTCAGACTTTCTTGAGAAAAATTAAGAGGTATAAACTTCTTAAGAATATGCCATTCTCTTGCAGAAAGTGGATATAATAGCTCTTCACTCATCACTCAAACTAGAATTTGGTCTTTTCTTTCTCTAGGTTTTGTTTTTTTATTTTTGATTGAAGATTGGATGTTTGGTCATAAGTCTCATTTAATTCTCAGCATTACAAAGTAATTTTTCTTCAATAATATTTCTATATTTGGTTTTGCAGTTCATGTTAGAAAACTTTTTTTTTTTTTTTTGTAATGTATGTATTTACTGCAACTTTAGCAGAGACAGTTATAGGATGACTGACAGAAATAAATCATTGTTCAGTTTCCTATTTTGAAATTTTCTCACATCACTACTTGAAATTGCCTGCCATTTGGGAAGGTTAGTTTAGTTTTGTTTTCAATGTTGCATTATTTACCTTTTCCTGTCACTAATATCAAAATATAACACATTGAAGTGGTTAAGGAGTATCTTGCCATTTTAATCTTCCATCTCAATGACACCAGTTATATCAAAATAATAATGTTCTAAATCTTCTATCATTTCACTTCTTTTACATTGCTACTTCTTATGTTGATGGTGCTTGGCATCAATTTTGTTGTTGTTTAGTTTGATTTTTTTCCAAGCATCTTTTGCTGTTCTTTTTTCCTGGTGAAAACTGCAGGGCTTTCAAAAAAAAAAGTCAGAAGTAAAAAAAGTCAGGCTGGCTGTGATGACACCCAGTTAACCATTATATTGTTGAATGATTTTGTTCTTTGCCTGTACTATAACAAAATGAGGAGTAAGCATTTGGTCAGAAGCTCACAGAATTCTCTGCATTATTTAAAGGATGCGAAAGTCTCCAAATTATCCTTACTTTTATTATTATTATTATTATTATTATTATGTGATACTTCAAGGGAGTCCAAAGACTCATCGAGGTAAGGCACCTACAGCTCTCTGTCTCCACCACTCAATCCATCAACCACCACCATCATCTACACCAATTCCATCTACCGCCCACTACCACCACTGGTATTTTCACAGACAATCACAAACATCCATGCCCACGCGTGGATTCGAACCCGCGGCCTTCTGGTTGATGAAGGCCGCAGTGTGTTTTCTTTGAAAACAAAACTGTATAGAAGACTTAAAAAAAATAATGTGTTTGTTTAGGATATATTAGAAACCAATAATTGAGGAGAATTCTAGTAGGGTTTTTCTCCCAGAAACTCTGATTTTTCATCCCGCATACAGACAAATCAGCATTGAGAACACATGCAATTTACAGACAAAAATGCTGGTGGGCGGTAGATGTCGTAGGTGTAGATCATCGGTTCCCAACTGGTGGTGTGTGTACCCCGGGAGTATGTTCTGGGCCATTCAGGGGTACATGAAAAACAAGTAAAGTAAACAAAATGCAAAATGCTAGTTATGGAACAATAAATGTTAAGTTTGAATCACATCTAATTGAGACACTTCAAAACTAGCGGACATTAGCAAATGATAATTGGTGAGGACACGGCTTTGAACCCCTCCCACAAACCACTCTTCTACCAATCATTATGCACAGTTCATATGACATTTTTGTCGCCCATCCTCCTTTCCAGAACAGTTGCGTGTTACTAAGAAATGACTTTTGTGATAACAAACCTTCCATTGAATTCCATTTGCCACGTTTCTAGAACTTCTCCAAAAATATAAATACATCCTTAGCCAGACTGTTTGATCAGTTCAGTTATTGACTGAGTATAAGTAAGTGTGTTGTCTTTAATTGTGATTCTTTTCAAGTATTTTTTTATTTAATGTTTAACGTAGTTTCAGTTGTTGTGAGCGATTTTTTAAGCGTGTTAGTTATGGATCAGTGATTGAAAACAGGAACGGTGTAAAAACAAAGAAATACGTCATTTTCAGTGTTTAGAAAAGCATGCAAATGTAACTTCATACATGATGTCAAGAAAGAAAGACAGTGAGAATGGAGTTAAGGCTTACTACTGTATTGCTTATCGCATAGCTAAATGTGGCAAAAACCACACCATAGCTGAAGGTTTAATTTCTCCTTATATTAAGGATGCTGTTTTTTGTGTGTTTGGGGAAGAACATGTCTGCAAAATTGATACTATCTCTTTTTCAAACAATGCAATGTCTCGAAGAATTCGGGATATGTCTGACGATGTTGAAGCTGCAGTAGTAGATAGAATTTAAAAAAAAGTAAATTCTTTTCCATCTAGGTCGATGAAAGTGTAGATGTTGCTGATTTATCTATTTTGCTCATCATTGCGAGGTACTTGACAGAAAATGAAACTGAGGAAAATCTGTTGTTTTGTTACTCATTGACAGAGCGTACTACAGGGGAAGATATTTTTAATGTGATTGATGGTTATTTCATTGAAAAGGACATAAGTTGGTTGAATTGTAGTGTATGCACTGACGGAGCCAAATCCATGTCAGGCTGTTTTTTAGGCCTATGCAGCCGAGTTAAAAAAGTAGCTCCCTATGTACCATGGAGTCACTGCTGCATTCATAGACAAACTCATTCATCTAGGCCTCTTCCTAGTGAATTGAAAGACATTCTTGATGAGGCTGTAAAAGTTGTAAATTTTATTAAGTGACAACCACGAAACTCCAGATTGTTTAAAGCACTGTGCGAAGAAATGAACAGCCTGTACAGCACATTACTTTTGCATACGGAGGTAAGGTGGCTATCTCATGGTAAAGTACTTACACGGCTGTTTGAACTTAGACATGAAGTCCAGGTTTTTTTTGAAGAACATCGTTTCCATCTCGCTCCAAAGTTTCATGGCAGTGATTGGCTTCGAAGTCTTTCATATTTATCAGATATTTTTCTAGAAATAAACAAACTCAACTTGAGACTTCAGAACAGCTCAATCACTGTATTCAAAATAATGACAAAATTGAGTCAATGATTAAAAAACTGGACTTTTGGAAAGTGTGTATTGATGAAAGAGTTCAGCCTGAGGTTTTTGAAACTCTGCACAACTTCATATCTGAGAATGACTTGCACCTATCCCAAAACATGAAAGAGAATATTTTAAGTCACTTGGAAGGTCTCAAAGTGTCCTTTTATAAGTACTTCTCTCCAAGTGGAAAAGAAAACAATTATATTACATATCCCTTCAATGAAGAATTCTTCAAAGAAGCTAAACTATCAATCAGTGAAAAAGAGCAGTTAATCGAACTTTAAACTGATTCTTCTTTAAATTTGGATTTTAAAAGAAAGCATCTTATTACTTTCTGGGTAGATGTCAGTGAGGAATACGAATAGCTCAGAAGGCACTCAAATAATCCATTTACTAATACAGAACTAGTGGAGAGCTTTTTCTTCTTACACCTTCATAAAAAATAAAGTACCGCAACAAGCTTAATGCAAGTCTAGATTTAAGACTGTTTCTTGCATCTTTTGAGCCTGATTTCAAGAAGTGCATCAAAGCAAGCAAAGAAACTGTTAGCATGTTACTATCATGAAACTATCAGTTGCCATTAACAGACTGTATATCTGTGTCTGTGCACTTCTTAAATAAAAGGTATATTTTATTCCATGCTTCAAATTTACCTCTCTCTCTCTCTCTCTATGTTGTGCTATGCTCTCCTTATCTCTTCAGTTATTATTTTCTACTGTTTTGATTGAAAATCAATGGAATCACCTCCATAGTACAATTGTAAGAAGACCGGGACATTGCACTCTTTTACTGGAAAAGACCTGAGTTTCATTCTCATGGTGACGACAGAAATCTTTATATGGGCTTCAATTGAAGATGAGTTAGCTGATTTCATGTGAAGATAGCAAGGTTTTACAGATAAATTGGTGAAGAGAATATACCAATTTACAGACAAAAAACAACAATGTTGGAGGGCCGTAGATGGCGTAATGTAGTTGTAGGATTAAACAGGAGGGATGGTGAGTTGTGTTTAGTGGAGTAGTGTGTCCTCCCATGATGCATTCTTAGTGATTGTAGGGATCACACAATACAGTTAATAATCTCAGGTTTAATCAAAACAAGCACTGTGTGATTTCTTGCGGAATGCATTGGTCACATCCATGTTCCTCGGATTGCGATATATGGCTGACAACATGTCTTTGCCCAGAGGAGAACTTTTCTGCAACATTATTTATTTGAACTTTAGCAAATAGTTGTCAGTCTATATCAGGAGGGCAACTATGAGTTATCTTAAAGTGTTTTTCATACTGAACATTATTGCAGACTACATGATAATTTGTTGCTGATGCAGGTATTTCAGATGAGAAGAAAGGGAAGAATACTTCATGGAGTAACTAGTGAAATTGAACTAAATACTTTTTTATAAGCAAATAAATAAAAGAAACAACATGAAAATATTTGTACAACAAATACAAAAATTGCAATACTGGAGTTGTACTAACATGAATTCAGAGCATGAGTTTATATTACAGGTTCAAAGTTTCTAGACCCACAAGGGAAGGGTGGGTATCCAGCTTATTAGAAGCAAGTGGCACAAAGATGGTACTATCATCACCAGGCAACATAAGTCTATAGGTTTATAAGTCCATAAGTCTAACATAAGTTTATAGGTGTAAATTAAATTTTTTTTTCAGGAGACAATAGAACTCATAGTAGTGTTGGAGGTATCTTGAGATATCTTAGTATTTATCCTTATGCTAACTACAAAATAATTCAGTTCTTGTTGCTTTACCAAAAAGGTTGCAACTATAGTGATAAGTGTGAAAAATAAGAGGAATTATATATTATTGATGAGAAAGTACATTTTGGCAGTAGTGACAAGTTGATAATGTCTGTAAATTGTATGGAAGATGAATGGGGATGCCAGTTCAATCCACACAGTACTTGAAACTTTCAACCAGTGATTCAACAAAGTAAAAAATCCACCAGCAATGCATGATTTCAAAGATTTCAACAATACATATTTTCGATGAAAATATACTAACAACCTATTGGCACCAGCAGAAAGTTTACACAATAGGCCACTGGCAGTTAACATGTTAAGTACTATCAGTACATATGTGCTAAATTTCCACATGTGCTCATTCTTTTCATTCTTGGCCACTTTTATATTATTAATATTTTTACAACACACACACACACACACATCTACAATTATTTGTGTGTGTGTGTGTGGGGGGCTTATATTTACTTACTCTCTCACACTCCAAGTGATTTAACTCTCGATTTAAAAACAAAAAGAAAACTATGAAACTAAACTCCTAATTAACCTTGCACACAGATTCAAAACCCAGGATCTCACACAAATGTGATAACCTCTCTGTTAACCTTAATAACCTTTTGAACTCATTAAACCAATTAAGAGATTGAGTCTTTACATTCCTAATAACCAAAATAAAAATACTTAATTGGCAAATAATACTTAATTGACAAATATATATGAGTTTATATTATTAATATTTTTAATATTAATAATGTAAAATTAAACTCGAACAAAAAGAAAATAATCTTTCTACATAGCCACTTTCAGTGACATAAGCTAACAGTTATCGTCCTATATGGATAAAACTTTTGGAATTTCTTTTTTCTTGATTCCTACAGAAACTTTAATTCTTTCTTCAGTTCACACAAGAGAAGGATTAACACAAATCTGCTCTCTATATGAGAGCAACATAAGTCAAATGATTCATGCATCTTGATCATGGAACAACACTGAAGAAAACATATCTTGTCTTCATCTATTCATTTTAGAAATTGTGAACTTTACAACCATGTTATAAATAACTATTTTAATTTCCTGACATTTCAACCTTTATATTAAGGTCATCATCTGGAGTATATACAAGGACAAGCTGAGTTACATTTTGCACAGTCAAATGATTCATGCATTTGACTGTGCAAAATGCATGAACCAATGATTTGATTTGTTTTTTTCACAAGTCATGCCAGTTATTCTACTGGCATGACTTGTGAAAAAAAAAAAATACAGATAAAATTAATTAAATATTTAGAAACTACATCAAAGCTAAATTCTATTTAAGATAATATGGGAGAAACATTCTTTCCTGTAAATAGTTTTCTTACAGTAACAGTGATGTCCTATTTTTAACGTGTCAATTGTTATATTAGATTTAGATTCTGAATTATCTACAGTCCTGTTTATAGTTAACTCTTAGGGAGAAAGGTTCCATGGGTAGAATATGTGCCTTCCATATGCTTGGGATTTTTAGACCATCATTATTGTTTAGATTGGGGTGGTTGATAAGAACCTCACAGGCTTCCTTAAATTTGCGTTCATACCATGTTTTGGTGTGATGTAAACAACTGTTACTTTTCCAGTCAATTCTATGTAAAGTGTTCAGGGCATGATCAGAAAGGTGCCCCCTGTTTCCCCTATATATGGTAGATTACAGGTGCAATAAATACGGTATACTCCAGGGTGGGCCAGACGAGGGAGTGGGTCTTTGGATGAGTTCAATAAGCTTTTTTAATTTTGCAGGAGGTTGAAAGGTGGCTTTGAGGTTGTATTTCTGTAATATTCTGTTTATTTTATCTGATGTCCCTTTAATGTAAGGAATGATTATAGTTTTATTGTAGTCTGGTTTATCTTTGTTTTTTATTGAGGTCTTGTAGAGAATTTTTAACAGTGTTTTGGCTGTAACCATTTTTTAGAAATGTATTGCTGATAACTTTAAATTCATCTTTCAGCTCTTGTTCATTAGAGCAAATCTTCAAAGCCCTGTATTAATGACACCTAGTTTTTGTGTTGGGTTATGGTAGGAGTTTGTGTATATATTGGCCAGTGTGTGTTGGTTTCTGGTAAACAGTGAAGGAAAGACTGCCAGAAGGAAGACGTGACAAGTGTATCTAGAAACGAAAGTGTGTTCTGTTTTTCAATCTTAATTGTGAACTGTATGCATTTGTGTTGTTTGTTTAGGTGGCTAAGGAAAGTGTCTAGAGTCTGGCTGCCATGGGGCCAGGTCGCGAAAACATTGTCAACGTATCTAAGCCAGACTGTAAGTTTTAAAGGAAAGTGTCTAATGTATGGCGGCTATGAGGCTAGATAGCGAAAACATCAACAATGTATCTAAGCCAGACTTTGGGTTTTAAAGGAGAGGAATCTAGAGCATGTTGCTCAGAATGTTCCATATAAAAGTTAGCAATGTGTGTGGTGTGGGGGGGGAGATAATGCCAAGCCCATGGCTGTGCCTTCTTTTTGTAGGTAGAAAGCGTTTTGCCATACAAAATAACCGGAACGTAATACATGCGCAAAGAGGCCGTGATATCTGGAGGGAATCTATTCTGTAAAAGAAGGATTGTGTCATCGATTTGGACATTCGTAAAGAGGGCAGAGATGTCAAAACTGACTAATAAATCATCTTTTTCTAATGTAATGTCTTTGATTATGTTTATGAAGCGTTGTTGTGTGTTTCTGATATAGGAGGGGGATTGACCTACCAATTCCTTGAGTGTTGCTGCTAATTTCTTGGCTAGGTGATAATTCGGACTGTCTATACCTTCGACTATCGGCTGGAGTGGTGTGTTTTGTTTGTGTATCTTTGGTAGACTGTAAATTCTCGGGGTACAAGCGTAGTACGGAAGTAATTTTTTGACTGTATCTTCGGGCCATGTAGTAATTGATTTAAGTAGTTTCTCTGTTTTCTTTTTTATTCTATTGGTTCGGTTGTAGTTAACAATCCTTTCCATCCCCTGGTCTATTGTGAGTGAGTACATGTGAATACATATCTTTAGATTCATGTCAGGAAGGTTTTTTTTTAGTATCATATTAGCCAAAAGGCCAACCACATTTGTCTCTTGTTGAAATGCTGTTACTGATCTCAAACTTAAGTAACTCAGTAATTACCATATATGTTGGCATATAGGATGAGGTCTAAATTTTAGGCTATTTTTAGGTTTTAAGCTATGTTGGTTGTATAAGATGACCCTCCAATTTCTTCTTTCTTGTATTAATGCAATTAGGTATTGTTGTTATATCCGTTATTTTTATATCTATGCATATCCGTTATTTTTTTGCTAGTATTTATGCGAATTACCCTAATTAAAAGTGATTAGCCCTAATTTTAATTAATTATTAATATTGCAATTTTTTTTAAATTTTAGGATTATTAAAATTGTTATCATTTAAAATCATGGAACTTGCAACGAAACGAAGAAAGTATGAAGCTCGATTTAAAACAAGGGTAATTGAAATGGCAAAGCAAACTAATAACTGTGCTGCTGCAAGAAAGTTTGACATAACTGAGAAGATGGTAAGAGAATGGCGGAAGAAAGAAGATATTTTAAGAAAAATGCCAAAGAAAAAATGCGCGATGAGAATGGGGATCACCTCATGGCCACAACTGAAAATCACTTTGCAGAATGGGTATTTGAACAAAGGCAGAATGGTTATCTTGTTACAAGAAATATGATTAGAGCATTTGCACTAAAATAGTCAAGATTGAATCTGGATGAAAGTATAGAATTTCAAGCTACTTCAGGATGGTGTAATCGTTTTATGAACAGAAAAAATCTGGTAATATGACAAAAAACGAAAATTGCTCAAACTACCAGCAGATCTTGACCACAAACTTACCAGTTTCCATAAATTTATTAATCAGTTGAGACAAGAATATAAATTTCTATTGCCAAATATTGGAAATATGTATGAAACTCCTATGAGCTTTGATCTGATAAGCAATAAAACAGTGGAGTGTAAAGGTAGTAAGAGTGTGCTAGTTCGAAGTACAGGTCATGAAAAAAAAAAGGTTTATGGTTGTGTTGTCATATTTGGCTGATGGAATCAAGTTAAAACCAATGATCATCTTGAAATGTAAACTAAACCTAAGATAAAATTTCCTTCAGGTGTTTTTGTACATTTTCATGAAAAAGGATGGATAGATGAAAATGGTGTGAAATTATGGATAAATAATGTGTGGAAAATGCAACCGGCAGTATAATGAAGAAACGCAGTTTATTAGTATGGGATATGTTTCATAGTCATTTAACTGAGAATACTAAAAGTCTTCTAGGAAAAATTAACACAAAAATTGCTGTTATACCAGGTGGTTTAACTTCTATATTGCAACCACTTGACGTCTGCTTGAACAAACCATTTAAAGATCACATGCGAGAAGAGTGAAATAACTGGATGTTGATTGGTGAAAAATCATTTACAAATGGTGGATCTATGCATGCTGCATCGCTTGATATGTTGTGCAATTTTGTGATCAAAATTTGGAATAAAGTAAAAGTAGAGACTGTAATAAAATCATTTAAAAAGTGTGGTATCTCTAATCTTATGGATAAATTCACCAGATTCGAACTGGGATTCATATGATGATCATTTAAACAATGAATCTGAAGAACTATTTTCAACAGATAATGAAGAAAATTAATATGAAAATTAAGGTTAATAATTATTATTTGTTTTTTAAGACATCTATTGTAATATTTTAAATAAATTTATGTAACAAAAAACTATCTGATTTGTTTATAAACATCTATTTTCTTATATAATGATGTATTTTAACTACTTAAATGTTCATCCAAGAAATTAAGCTTCCCTTTTTATACTCGCTGTATAAGATGACCCATGATTTCGAGGGGGTTTTCTGTATTGAAAACTCTCGTATTAAAAGTCATATAAGACGACTCTCAGTATTTGAGAGTCATCTTATATGCCGACATATGCAGTAAATCAATTCAAAGAAAACTTTGAATTGAGTTAATTATTTTCTGTTACAGCTGAAGTCGGTTAATACTCCAAATGTAATAAAAAAAGTATTTAATAAATCAAATACTATTTACAGTTATCATATACATCACATGTAAGTACAATTCATCCTGTGTAGAGTTAAAATATTAAATCACTTTCACACACTTTCAATTTAATTCTGCAAACAATTTGTAATGAGTTAAGAGTTTAACAAAACAATGACAATTATGTAGGGCCAAGTTATAACATCTAGTTCCACCAAACTACACCTTAAATAACTAAAATTCAACTTTCAGCAGTTCTGAGCAAATAATTACATGAATTATCTGTTCTACATTCCAAGTTCAAGGCATTAGTAACCATCTGTTCCACCTTCACCAGGAGAGAAAAATTTACTTGAGGAAGCAGAATCATACTACCTTCCAGTAGATGAGAGAAAATTTAGACAAACACGGCCATTTCAAAATAAAGAATATAAGTTCTCACATAAGACAATGGAAGCACATATTAGTTTCTTCTGTTCCAATCAATGTAGAATTATCAGTTATTTTACTTTAATTTGAATTTAATTGAACAAATTCCTGTAAGAAACAGCTTGAAGATATTGGCATATACCATTTGCTGTTAACAGTAAATCTCCATTTCATACTTGAATTTACCTCTTGATGCTATGGTTTCCTTCTCAATGGAAGTACATATTAGGTTAGGTTCTCCTATTATTTTTTTCAATATTTTCCTTTGCTAGTGTATGATACACTGCATGTCATCATGTAAAACGCATTAGCCACATTTGGGTTTGTCATTCTTATGTTAAGCAGTATATAGCTGTCAACATGTGCTTTTTTTTTTGTCCAACGGTAAACATCTTCTACCAAAATCTTGACTGAAATATTGTTGCACCACACTCTAAAATATTTTCTTGCTTTGCTTGCTAAAATTTCTCTGATGTCAAATCATGGTATGCACTAACAGTGCATATGCTCTACACAGTTATTTATATAAATGTTCATGCTTGGCTGCTTTTACATTGTCATTATTTTACAAAATAAATATGCTTTTATAATAAGTTAATAATGAAATAATTGTAAGTAATTAATGGAATGTGTATTTTATTTGAATAACATATTCAAGAAATCCACACAATCTTATTGCTGAAATGGAAACGCTTGCATTGGTGTAGATTGATGACAAAATTGTTTGGTATGTTCTCTTAAGCCCTAAGTGAATAACAGTTTCTTTTGCAAAAATTATTCAGAATTTTTTGTTTGCTTATTTTCCTGACCAAAGTGATTGGCTATATGACTGGTCTGGAGCTTGACATACCGTGTGACTGGGATATGTCTGTTTATCTATATATAATATACATTGTTCTTAAAATTTATTTTTGTACAATGTTATTTATTTGCTTATTTTGCTGTTGTGTATTGCTCTTACTACTTTCATACACTATGACTTTAGTTGGTTTTGTGTCAGTATAACCTTAACCTACCACTTGCCTGTCATATGCTTTACCTGTCCTTTCAGATATGTGATTCAGACCAGAAGTTTAACATCTTGGTATCATTTTTGCAAAAACGAAGTCATGAGAAGCATATGGTATTTTTTTGTACATGTGCATCAGTAGATTATTTTTCTTCCATGCTGAAATTGTAAGTTACTTTTTCATGTAAGAAAACTTGTTTTTCATGCAAAGTTTATTTTGCACTTGGTTAGACTATAATAAATTTAGTTTAATCCTTTATCCAAGTGTGAGCAAACAAAGTTTGCACCTGAAAATATCTTCAGGACTGAGGCAAGGTGGTGTCTCTGTTGGCAACTCTTAGCAAAGGTGGACCAAGCTCTCATCACTCCATGTCTCAGTATCTCCCACCATGCAAAGCACATCTCCTTGTGCTTTGCATAGTGGGAGATTGATTGTTTGTGTCAGATTGATTATTTCATTGCATTATAAATAATTAACAAAAATGTCATTTACCAAACTATAAGGAACCCAAGGGAGCTGTGGAAATTCTACAAACAAACTGAATTACTTATTAGTATACTTAATTATAATCATATAGGTAAATATGACTTCTCCATTGCTCCTTCTGCCTTAGTATCACCTTCTGGGTCTGCCTCCCACTGACGAGACCTCAATAAAGGTCGAAACTGGTCTGGGTAGTGGCCCTTCCCTTAATGCATAGTATTATACATGTCAGCAAGGAGATGTGCTTTGCATGATGGGAGATACTGGGACAAGGATTGATGCGAGCTTGGTCCACCTTTGCTACGAGTTGCCAACAGAGACACCACCTTGACTCAGGCCTGAAGATATTTTCAGGTGCAAACTTTGTTTGCTCACACTTGGATAAAGGATTAAACTAAATTTATTATTGTTTTTCATAGATCAGTATAATTTTCAAATGATAATGTACAAAAGATTTGCAATTTTATGATCTTTACTTAAAATTTCTTATTGTTAATCAAAAATGTGATAATACATGGTTTGAATTTTATTCTCCAGGTTTATGCTATATTCTGATGCTTTATGTAAAGAATGAGCTAATTTTTTAATTTCTAGTCAGATTGATTATTTCATCGCATTATAAATAATTAACAAAAATGTCATTTACCAAACTATAAGAGGCCCAAGGGAGCTGTGGAAATTCTGCAAACAAACTGAATTACATATTAGTTTACTTAATTAATATAGGCAGTTGGTTTTAACACTTTTAAATAATATGATTTTTGGTTATCTAGGTTATCTTTGATTATCTATACTTTATCGTTAGCACATAAATCCTTTAGTATTTGGTCATCAAGAGTTCAGAAATTTCTATCCAGGAAAGATTGACAATGTGACAATTTACCACATTACCATTCTGGGTGGTTGATGTTTTTTAATCTTTCTTGCTAAAGTAGGTAATGCTAAGCTCTTGATCAGAGGGCTAACAGAGTATTTTTTTTTCCAAGCTACTTCAGGCCTGCAATAAGAAATGTGGTTGGGTTGTCTACTGCTTAATGATTTCACAAACATCCATACTGCAATGGGATTTGTTCTCAAATCGTATAGACTTCGGTTCAAATCCCATTGTAGCATGGTGTGACAACCACCTTTCTTATTGCATAGCGTTCACTCAGTCAGCCATCTGGCAATGTTTTAAGTCAGGAAACCTCACTTCATTCTTTAGTAAGCAAAATGTTGACATATGATATATACTGGACAAACAAAATTATCTATCACCTAATGACTTCCTTAAACATCCATTCTTCAGTGAGATTTCAACCCATAACCTAGTAAAAGAGATGTGTTATTCACTTGATGACTTACTTTTTGTAATATACATATATCTGATCCACAGTGAATAAGCAAAGCACAAGATCTGTAGTACATCAGTGGCAAGGGTGTATAAGAGGACAAGAAGAACAAAAAAAAAATTATTTTCATGGTATTTTGAATAGTTGAAGGGTGTGGTTTTTGGAGAAGAAAGAATAGAGGAGAGTGTTCCAAAAAAACTGCAGTTTTATGCCTGCTCAACTTAGCTACTAACCCTATACAAATCCCAAATCTGCCCATCCTTAGAATACTGTTCATACATTTGTGGTGGTGCATCTAAAACGTCCTTAAAAATTCTTGATGCTGAACAGAGGAGAACGTTCATCTCATAGAGGATTCTTCCATCACAGACTCATTTCTACCTCTATCACAGATACAGTGTTTCAGTTCTGTCTCTTCTGAGTCACTGCTCCAGTAACTGGAAAATACCTCTGCTTTTTTGTTGGGCCTGTTAAAATAAAGCAACAGCTATCCAAAATACCCTTTCATTGCAACTGCAAACACATTGAATTTGTTTTTCCTGTTCCTTTTCATTATGTGGCCAATTCAACAAAGCATTTAACCATAAAAGTACCTGTAGAAGAGATGCAAAGCGAGGGGAGACTCAGATGATTTTGTGATAGCATGGTCATCAGTTAATCTAATTGCCTTCTTCTTCTGAATAGCATCAAGCACTGCTAGAAACACTTTGTGTGTGCGCATGCACACAGCACTCCAAATGTGAGTAGTATTCCAGTTTGAATCAATTTGGGATTTATACAGTGTAAGAAGTTATATAGGCAAACTAATGCCCTGTACAAAAAATTATGGCTGAGATACTTTAATGCCAGGATTGGCTGGGATACAGGTGGGCCCAAGAAGAGAAATCTAATTATGTTTTGATATTTTAGTGTTATTGAAAGTAAAGGAGGAGAAGGTGAGATCTCTGTTGTAGGAAATCACACAAGAGTGTGTTTTTCATATCTTTGAAATTTACCAGGTGATACTCAGACTATTAGAGAACAGCGAGATCAGAATTTCGGCATTAATTATCTCGAGGCTTGTAATAATTGGGCATTAAAAATTTGTCAGATGAGAAGGAAGAATGGAGTGTGTGAGACACATATAATGAGTGATCAGAGGAAGCTGGTTGAAAGACTATTTCAGGATTGTAGTTTGCTGCCCTCTGTTCTGGAACCAATCAGATGTCTTAGAAATGTTGAGACTCAATACTTGAGTTTCTTTAAACCTTTCTGTGGATTGAGCCCAGAAGTATTTGGTGAGTACTAGAACAGTCTGTGGGTCGAGATTGGTCGAATCCATCTTTCTGGTGATTGATTAGCTGATGAGTCTCCAGATGGTGTAGAAGTTGGATGATGACCTCTATAGTTTGAGAGAACAGGCTTGATAGTGATTGGACAGAGTTTGTGTACTAACTTTTATTGCCTTTCTTTGTAATGTGCTGAATGTAGATTTGTCTACATTCTATGCAGTACATGCCACTCAAGTAGGAAAGATTGAAGAGGTGTTACAAGATAGGTTTTAATTTCAGGAGCACAGGTTTTTAGCACAATAGATGGCATATCATTAGAAGTAGATAAACAACAAATTACACGATAACTGCAGTAATTAACTTTAATGAAATGAAAGTACAGATATTTTGTATATTTTTAATAATATTATTTATTAATATATTAATTTCTAGCACGCAGCAACAGTTTTTAATTGGTAAATCGCTTGTTGTATGTACCTTTTATTCCCGTTTTTTGATTTGCTTGTTTCTGCATACTAATGATGTACTGTTATTTTTAGTATGAAATATCTGTACTTTCATTTCATTAAAGTTAATTACTGTGGTTATCATGTAATTTGTTGTTTATAATCATGCCACTGGTACCTTTAAAGATTAGATCAGAAGTAGATGCTTTGTGTACAAGTTATTCATCATTCTTCTGATTTCTTTCTTGCAGGTAATGAAAGGTGACATGGAGTGAGTAGTTCTTGGTAGAATATGAGGGGATACTTTTTCATGGTTATCAGTGCATGAATTGGAAGAGAAGAATGGTGTGCCATTCTTGTCTTTGGGTGTTTTGATTTTATTTATCATCCGGATTGACAGTGGCTGGGCAAAAACTCTGCATAGGTCACAGTCATTTTACACATTTTTAATTACTGAGTGCTGATGACCCACCATTTGTCATATTCTGGTGGAGTGCTAGCACTTTACACCATAGAGGAATGCAATTTTTACCTACCTAGTTGAGCCATATACATTCAGGCAGATGTTATCAGACTCGAGCAAATTGCATGATATATTTAATGTTTTATGAATAATTAATTTATATGAACTCATTTGATTATTAATTTTAATTATATGTAAATACTGCATTGCTTAACTTAATTTTTGTATAAACATACATATGTACATATTATTTACTAATTTATCTCTTTCTATTTATTTATACCTTGTATCGCTGTAACCTTTGCTATCCTTGCACCAATAAATCATAAATCAATCAACAAACCAACTTTGGCTAGTGACCAGAAGGCTCAGCGATTAGTACAGTATGCAAACTTATAGTATTTGGACCTTTCAGAATGGGATTTAGATTTATAATGGTGTTTTTTCAGTTGTTGTTGAGGTGCAATGTAGGTTGATATATACTCTCAGTTGCATGCATGATATGCTGAAAATTGCTTCATGGACTTCCTTGGAACACTTCTTGCAGAACCAAGTTTTGGATGGTAGTTGAGAATTTTGGCTGTAATTAGGGATGAAGGCCTTCATGTCAGTTATAATTATTTCTGTTATTTGGTTTGAACAGGTTTTTGGATTGGTAGGACAAGCGGTGGTCAGACCATGGAAAGGAAGAGTTGTCGCAGAGGTCATCCCATTTGGTATCATTGTAATGCTAGAGGACATGAGACTGAGGTTGTTCTAAAGTGAAGGAATCTTAAATTGTGGTCTGAGTTAATGAGAGGAGAACTGACATCCACAATATATTTGAATGCAGTCAAGGGCAAGATATTGTGGGTTGTCAGGTATCTGGTAAGAAGAACTATTTATTACCATCACTAATGGTAATACCTCATCATCCCTGCTTGCTTGATTAGTGGGAACTGGAGAAGGAAACCCAATAAGATGATCTTACTATTTGGAGTATTTTGACTGCAGAAAATCAAGCTTTAGATATTAAAGAATAGAGCCATATCTCTTAATTTGGCTAAAACAGAGGATAAAATTGTACTGAAATAGAGGGTATTATAAAACCATTTATATGTTATAGCCAAATGTTGAAAGAAACTTAAGTTTTGAAATTTACCATAGAGCTTATGAGAATATAACCTTCGTCATTGGAGTTACCTTGGTTTGTGCTCTTAAAAGACATGAACTTTCCCAACGAGCCCAGTTCATATATTCACTTTTTATTGGTGCTTAAATTAGATTCAAACTATGCTGAGGATTGTATTCCACTGGCCTGGCAGCTGTTTCAAACTGTTGGTTCTCATCAGAGAACAGGCAGAAACCTTCTCCTCCTTCTCATCATCAATTTCCTGGGTATGTATCCTCAGTGACAGCATTACATAATTATTACATAGGAAAAGTGGATATTAAAGATCCAACATTATTTCAGCTTAACGTTTGTAGAAACTATGAACATTTCATAAATTTGACCTGCTTACATTGCCAAAGTGAAACCATATAGCTCTTTCTTTAGTAATTATTTTTATGCATTGACTGGGAGTTCACTTATGAAAAATACATTTCTCTGACATTTTATTTCTTTAGTACTGAATGAGAGTGCTTTCTCTCTTGAGGTTTCTGCCTGGTCTCTGAAGAGAACCAACCAGTTCAAAACAGTTGTCAGGCCAGTAAAACCTTTATAAAATAAAATCTTTATATAATTTATATCAGAGGGCCAGGGGAACGGTCGTGTTTTCAGGGAGCTCCCGAAAGCTAAGTACAATTTTGAATGGAAATTAGAATATATGTTAAAAATCATAACGTAATATTGTCTAAATTTGGTAGCTTGTTGTGTCTGTGTGATTTTGGTGTCAATTCCGTAAATTAATTTAGTCTTTAACGATACGTTTCATATATTTGAATATGGCGCCAATGCGACGTAAGATAATGGCGTCCAAAAATACGATGCCATTGTTCAAGAACTATAATGTGAGAGAATTTGTCCAATGTGATGTGTGTGGAATGTATGCATTCCCGAATGAGGCTGGAGTATGGATTGAAAGTGATAGTGGTGGGAGAATGTGTAGAAAGTGTATGCAAAGTGAGGAGTCGAAGTATGTGTCAGGTTGTGAGACAGTTATGGTTGAAGAAAGCCAGAATGTGAGTGAAAATAGTGGATCGATATAGGGAATTGCGGTGTACAAGATGGCAATGTGAGCGTTGATCTAAGAAAGAGCGAGAGCAATTATACAGAAAGAGAAAATGGTGTGAATGATAAAAAAAATGAGGAATTATTTGTAGGAAGTGAGATCGCTAGGCTGCGCGCAGTGATACAAGATGCGCAGCGGCAATTAGAGCACCTGCAAAACTCTTTCCAGAGTGATTCGGCTAACGTAAATAAACAGCGTGGGCGAGTTTCCGAAATGAAGGAGAGAGTGTTGTATGGTGACTCATTATTAAGAGGAGTAATAGATGGGAGTGTAACTAAATCGTACTTACTGGGTGCGAAATTTAAGGATGTAAGTGAGAGCATTAGAGTGCAAAAACAGATGGTGAAAGAAATAACAATTGTGGCTGGTACGAATGAATTGAAAGGTGATAAATTTTTCATGAGAGAGGACTTGAAAGTATTGTTAAAGGTAGCGAAAGAAAAGAGTGACAGAGTTAGAATGGTGAGTCTGTTACCGCGGTATGACAGAGAGGAGTTTAGAAGGAGGGCCATAATCGCAAATGATATTATGCGCAGGTTATGCGGACGGTGTGGTGTGGAATTTGTGGATGTGTGGAATGAGTTTGATGGGCGAAAGGACTTATACAAGATGGATGGCCTGCATTTGAATGGACTTGGTGTGCGGAGACTGGAAAAAGTGTTGCTGAATGAAGTGAAAATGGATGTGCAAAACCAGGGAAACTAGAACTACCAAGGAGGGGGGGAAGTGGATATCCAGACATCAATGAGACAGTTGAGTGTAAAAATGTATATAATGTACCTGAGCCAGCAATAAGGACAAAAAATGGGAATGGGATATTTAGAATAACGCATCAAGATAGGGGTGGGACAAAGGGAACACTGCAATTCATGTATACTAATGCCAGGAGTATTAGGAACAAGAAGGAAGAATTTTTGGCCTTGATTGGCTCTTCCTGGCCACAGGTTATTGGCATTAGTGAAACATGGCTGACGGAAGATGATATAGTTAGTGGAATAGAATGTGTAGGTTATAGTATGTTTAGGAGGGACAGAGAGAATAAAATTGGGGGAGGGGTGTTATTGATGATAGCTGATGAACTGCAGCCAAGGAGAATTGAAGTATTGCAGGATAGTGAAAGGAGCTCATTTGAGGCTATTTGGTGTGAGATTGATACTGGCAGAATAAAATATACAGTTGGGTGCTGCTATAGACCAGGTGATGGAATAGATGGTGGAGATGGTATGCATAAACAAATTGATGAAATGAGTGGAAGGAGGGTAATTATTATGGGGGATTTCAACTATGGTAACATTGATTGGAAGGAGGAGAGGACACATGTGAGGAAGGAAATGGATTTTATTCAATTATTAAGGGATAACTATCTGAAACAGCATGTAATTGAAAATACTAGGGGTGTGAGAGTGCTTGACCTGGTAATAGTATCTGAGAATTTGACTGTAATGAATATGACCATGTTGCCACCTATTGGTGAGAGTGATCATAAGGTCTTGACCTGGGAGGTGGCTAAAGGTGTGAAATTTGTGATTAAGACAGGGTATATGTGGAATTACTATGCTGGCAAGTATGACAAGCTTAGGAGATTGCTTGGATCAGTGCCATGGCATGTACAACTGCAAGGGCTGGACGTTGATAGAGCATGGGAAGTGATCAAAGAGCATTTACAGGAGGTTATGGCTGATTGTATACCTAAGGTACGAATAGTGAAACAAGGAGGGATTAAATGGATGAATAACACCATTAAGCTTGAGCTGCAAAAAAAGAAACAACTATGGAGGGAATTTAAAGAAAGGGGTGACCTGCAGGCACACGAACGGTATAAAGTACAGGCCAGAAGGGTAACGAGTGTGGTAAAAACAGCAAAAGCCGATTATGAAAGGAAACTAGCTATGCAAGCAAAAGAGAATCCCAAACAGTTCTTTCAATATGCTGCAAGCAAGAAAAAAACTGTACATGGCAAAATGATTTTAAGGAATGACGATGGTAAAGAGTTCACTGAACCAGTTGATATAGTGGAGTTACTGAGCGCGCACTTTGCAAAAGTATATCATCCAGGTGGTGACGTTGAAAAAATGAAGGAACCATTAGTTTATATGGGAATTGTGATGAATGAAGTGGAGGTGAATAGTCTATTACAGAACCTTAATGTGAATACATCTGTGGGATTGGATGGTATACCGGCACGGGTCTTGCATGAAGCGGCTAATGAATTATCAGTGCCCTTGACCATGTTGTTTAATCTGAGTCTCAGGTCTGGCTTAGTCCCGAAGGCGTGGAAAGAGGGGAAAATAGTTTCACTGCATAAAGGAGGATCCAAGACTATGGTTGCAAATTACCGACCGATCAGCATATCAGGAGTCGTTGTCAAGGTCTTGGAGAAAGTAGTCAAGGGAAAAATACAGTAATGGATTGATGAAAATGAGATACTATACAGAGGACAGCATGGCTTTGTGAAGGGTAGATCATGCCTCAGTAACTTGCTCAAGTTTTATAACAAGGTGACGGCTGAACTGGATAAGGGAAATGGGTTTACAGTGATACTGCTGGACCTGGCAAAGGCGTTTGACAGGATACCACATGGAATTCTAATCCGTAAACTACAACATATGGGAATGGATATAGGGTTGGTGAGATGGATAGCTGGGTGGTTGATGGAGAGATATCAAAGAGTAGTTTATTCAGGAGTAGAGTCCAAAAAACGGCCTGTGACTAGTGGTGTGCCACAGGGTTCTGTTCTTGGACCACTGCTGTTTAATCTGTTCATTAACGATATAGGGAAGGGTCTAAGTGGGACAATTCATTTGTTCGCTGATGATGCAAAGTTGGGTAGGGCGATAGTGAATGCAGAAGATGTCAAAGTCTTGCAAGATGACTTAGATAGATTGGAGTTCTGGACTAAGGAGAATGGATGTCAATTTAATGTGACAAAATGTAAGGTTATGCATTTCGGAGTGAAAAGATTAGCAGCAGTATACCACATTGGTGGAACTGTACTCCAAGAGATTGCCAGGGACTTGGGTGTGTTGGTGGATAGGGAGATGAAGTTTAGGGGGCATATTGCGAAAGTAGCTAAATCAGCTCATCAACTCACTTGGTTGTTGAAAAATACCTTGACGAGCAGAGAAAAACAAGTTATTGTACCTCTGTACCGAGCCCTGATAAGACCTCATCTCGACTACTGTGCCCAGATTTGGTCACCTCGGTTCCTTCTTGATGGGGAGGAGGTTGAGAGGATCCAGAGGCGAGTGACTAAGATGATAGCAGGTCTATGGAATGAACCATATGAAAACAGGTTGAAGATTTGTGGGCTGCAGAAACTAGTTGATAGGCGGAAAAGGGGAGACATGATTGAGACATTCAAATTGCTAAAAGGATTCTATAGGATTAATTCAGATGATATTTTTGAGATCAGGACTGGTGGTGGGAGAACTAGGGGACACCCATGGAAGCTGGGCAAGAGCGTGGTTAGCAGGGGTGTTAGAGCTGGGTTCTTTACTTTTAGAGTGGTAAATGAGTGGAATAAGCTGCCAGAGTCTGTTGTGGGTGCTATGACAGTGAGCGAGTTCAAGGCAAGGTATGATAGATACTGTGAGAATGTTGAACAGCTGCGTGAACATGATGTTTAGGGCCTCCCTCGATGAGTCTAAGGACTCCTGGAGTAGCCCGTGGTAATAATAATAATAATAATAATAATAATTTTTATACTAATAAAAGGCAAATATATGGATGCTTGCGTAGTGGTCTTGTTCTTTTAAGAGGATTTTAAGACAAATCGGAGTTGCCTTAGAGTTGCTAAGGCAACTCTGATGCTGAGGATTGTATTCTCGTGAACTATCAATTATACAAACATTCGGCTTTGAAATAATGTTGAATCTTTAATATCCGATTTTCCTATGTAATTTTGCATCACCGAAATGAAGCCATGGAGCTTCTTCTTTAGTAACTATACAATTAAGTTTACAATATTATTATTTTCCTATCAACAATTTTCCTCTGAATTAGTCTATTATGTCTGAGTACTCCAATGTAATACTGTTTATCCAACATTTCGATCTTCTAAGGCACACTTAAATCAATCCACCTAGATCTTGGTTTTCCTACAAGTCTTTTTCTTGCCATCTTGACATTAAACAACTGTTTTGCTAACCATTCCTCTCCCATTCTGTTAAGTTGCCACACAACCTTGGATTAGCTCTGCTTACACATTCTTGAATGTTAACCATGTGAAGTTTCTTCTTAATGTGCTTCTGCCATTGATGCCATCTGTCCAGTTTGTTTCAGAACCTTCATATCTGTGGTCTGTAGTCTTTGATCGAGTGCTCGATTTTTAACCCAACTCTCTGATCTATAATGTAAAACTGGTATGAACGCTGTCTTGTATATTGCTAGTTTGGTATTTTGGCTAATTTCTCTCACTTATTCCATATAAATTTATTCTACTGGCTTGCCCACCTTACCAGTTTTGCTTATTCTATTGTCTATTTCCATATTTAACTTGCCATCTTCACTAAAAACTGCCTAAGTAGATGAACTTTTTTACTTCTTCTATAGGCTCTCCATTCAGAATGCAATTGATTTGTTCAAAGTTTCTGCCTATTTTCATAGTTTTGGTCTTTTTATTGCTGATTTTCATGCTAAATTTGTTACAACTGTTATTCAGCTGTAACAAATCCTGGAGATTTGCACAAAATGTGTTTAGTAGTACAACATCATCTTCATAAAGCAGATAACTAAGTGTGATATATCATCATCATCAAATTCCTGCCATGTACCCTCAAGTGGTGTACAGGATATGATACGTACTACATGAAAAATTTACATCATTACTAATTTCCTATCTACAATTTTCCTCCAGATCAGGCTGTTACTTGTCAAGACTCCAATATTATCAGATCTTATATTTCTGTCATCTAAGGCACTTTGTACCGTATCAATCTACCTATATCTTGGTCTTCCTCTGGGTCTTTTTCCTGCCAACCTGGCAGAGAACACTTGTTTTGTTAATCTTTCCTCACCCATTCTGTTTAAGTGACTATACCACCTGAGATTAGCTCTGCTAATGCATTCCTGGATGCTGACAATGTCAAGTTCTTTCCTAATATCCTCGTTTTTAATATGATATTGCCATTGATGCAATCTGTTCACGCCTATAATCTTTCTCAGGATTCTCATATCTGCGATCTCTAGTGTTTGGTCAAGTGTTTTACTTCATCAAGTGTTTTACATAAATGTTTTACAGCTCTCAGATCCATAAGTTAAAACTGGTTTGAAAACTGTCTTGTATACAACTAATTTAGTGTTCCGACTAATTTCTCTCTTATTCCATATGAATTTATTCAGTTGACTTCCTACCATACCAGCTTTGTTGATTCTGTTGTCTATTTCCATATTTAATTTACTATCTTCACTAAAAATTGTGCCTAAGTAGGTGAAATGTTTTACTTGTTCCATAGGTTCTCCATTCACAACACAGTTGACATTTTCAATGATTCTGCCTATTCTCGTTGTCTGTCTTTTTATTGCTGACCTTCATACCATATCTATTACAACAGTTATTCAATTTAGTCAGGAAATCTTGCAGACTTGTAGTGGATTTATTCAGAAGTATAACATCGTCCTATTTTACTGCTGTACCCTCAAATGGGGGGGGGGGGGGAGGGATATGTGTCCCTACATATTTAGCATGTCCTTGAAGTGTGACATCCATGTCACATGATAAGAGAAGGGGGGGAGGACAGAAACCAGCAAGGCTTTCAGCCCTTGCTCTCTGAAATCCAGACATGGCAGTTTTCCCCTTTAAGTCGTTGCGAAGCCATATGGTTGGTTTTTGTGGGGCAGAGGCTAAGGCTTTTTCTTCAAAGGTCTCCATAAAGAAATTGGCCAAGGATGGGGAGAGTGGTGAACCCATAGCTGTCCCCTCTATTTGTTTGTGGAATTTTCCATGCCAAACGAAATAGCCTGAGTTCATTGTGAACTGAAATAGGGCTGAGATATCTGGAGACCTTTGAAGAAAAAGCCTTAACCTCTGCCCCACAAAAACCAACCATATGGCTTCACTACGTTGATGATGTGTTTGCTATTTGGCCACATCCAGAATCAAGTTCACCCTGGAAAAAGAGGGAAACAACAGCCTCCCTTTCCTAGACACACTAGTCACCCGCTAGCCTCATGGAACCTTGGTTTTCTCAGTTTATAGAAAACCCACCCATACAGGCAGGTACATTCACCAACAATCCCACCATCTCCCCCCCCCCCCCTCACAACAATATGGAGTGGTGAAAACACTATACAACATGGCTAAAGTAATCTGTTCTAATGACATGGCCCTAAACACTGAACTAAATCACATCCTCAACACTTCCTCAGCCAATGGCTATTCCCCCCCCCCTCCCAAAAAAAAATCCAAAAAAATATTGAAACTTACAAACCACAACCTCCCCCCCCCCCCATCCACAACAAGGATTACTCTGAATCCATCACCATTCCCTACATCCAAGACACCTCAGAAAAAATTACCAAAATCTTATAGACCATACAGAAAATTGGCATTCCTTATCTGCTCCACCAAAGACCAGCCACTTCCCCTAGATCTATCTGGTGTATACCAGGTCCCTTGCAGCTATAAACTGTCTTACTTTGGCCAAACAGGCAGAACAGCGAATATCAGAATTTCCGAACACAAGGACTACATACATTTTCATAAGTACAGTCATTCTGGTCTTGCAGACCATACTCTGGATACACACCACAGAATACGGTGGAAGAAAGCTACAGTAATACGCCGTAGCAAATACAAATTCGAAAGACTATTTATGGAATCAGCCTCAGCCCTAAGAAACTCTCCAAACCTGAACAAATTTGGTTGTATGAGACTGCTCCAAATTTGGGAGGCTTACATCAGCAGTCCTTCAGCCCCAACGGCCAAGAACACTTACTTAGCCCGCTAGAGGGCACCATCAGGACTTTTAGGAGAACAATAGCTTCATCACTTCATTCTCAGTTACCGTGTTGTAGTGCCTATGTGCACGTGCCTTTTTTTGTAAGTTCCTTGTGAAGATGGCAGAAGAAATATCGGAAATATTTATTACAGTGTAATTTAATTTATATTCGTATCTACGTTGTCAATTCCTTAAGTGATTCAGTAATGCATAACCAACGTATAAGCCTGTGTACGAGAAAGGAGGACTTTGGTAAGAACATAGAAAATAAATATCAGGAATTCGGCAAAATATTTTGGTCGCTGTTGCTCAGAAATGAAGGAAAGAATGCTGTAAAAGGAATTAGAGTTGATGAAGATGACAAGAACACTGGAATATCCTTGATTTTTGGAGTAATTGCTATGAAAAATTGCTAAATGAAACAGCAGTGACAGCACAGTGGTAAAATACACTCACCAGGCAAGCAATCAGTAATACATATCAATACTTGTAGAAAAAGCCATCAAAAGCCTGAAATGTGGAAACATTTCAAGAATACACGATATTCGACCAGAAGTGCTCAAGTGTGGAGGTATAAAAGACTTTCATGGTTGCACTGCATAGTTCAGAAGGCCTGGAAGGGATGAATTCCAGATGATTGGAGTAGAGCTAACATACTACCCATATACAAAAAGGGAAAGAAAACTGAATGTGAGAATAACAGAGGCATTTCCCTATTGAGTGTTCCTGGTAAGATTTCTGCAAGCATATTTGAGAAACAATTGAGAAGAATTGTGGAAGGGACACTATCTGAAGATCAAGCTGAATTCAAGCCAAATAGAGGCTGTCAGAATCACATTTTCACTTTACAAGAAATAGTTGAGAAATTGTGGGAATATAACAAAGATCTATACTTAAGTTTTGTAGATCTAGAAAAGGCATTGAACAAGACCACACTCCTAACAGGCACGTCCCCCGGGTGGCAGATGGGAGTAACCCAAATGTTGCTCTGAATAAAGAGCCTTGGATCAAAGGATGTAGCAGAGACATGGCAAGCTGGCTACATTATTATTCCAGTAACTTCCATGAGCCAGAGAAAGTCTACAAACCAAGACAGTAGGCGCATCAGCTGTCCCATATTGCATATGGGACAGCTGATGCGCCTACTCGAAGAGACTACATAGAGTAGGTGAGAAATCAGCAATGCAGTCAGCCAAAGATGTGAAAGACAGATCTTTGTTATATTCCCACAATTTCTCAACTATTTCTTGTAAAGTGAAACATGTAGCGATCCTCAACATAAGCTCATTATACCAACCTGGAAAATTTAAAAAGACTGAAATGGAGTATTTTAGGTTTATCAGAGACACATTGGTGTGGAGATGGATTCATGGATTTACCAGAAGGAAGACTATACATCTCAGGAAGAAAAGATAACATACACAGAGAAGGAGTTGCATTATTAATTGAGAAGAAACTCACACACTCAGTAATTGAAATAAAACCAGTGTCTCCTAGAATAATCACAGCCAAACTTCAAGCAAAAGAAAAAGGTCAAACAGTTAAAATAATCCAAATGTATGCACCAGACAGTAACTATTCAGAGGAAGAAATAGAAAATTTCTATGAAGAACTACAACAGGAAATAGATAATTCCAAAAATAGAGAACTCATGATAGTGATGGGAGATTTTAATGCTAAAGTAGCACAGTTCACGGCATACAAAAAAGATGTGATGGGGAAATTTGGATATGGAGAGCTTAACGACAGAGGAGAACAATTACTCTACTTCTGTAAAGCACAGATGATCTAATAATTGCAAACACATGGTTCTATCAATGCCCTAATAATAAATATACATGGACATCCCCAGATGGTAATATAAAATAAACAAACAGTGGAAAAGATCAGTAAATAATGTATGAACATTAAGTAGCTTTGATTTCGACACTCACCACAAAATATTAACTGCCAAAGTGAAGAAAACATCAACCTATCAAACTAAAAGATAGCTCAAGCAGAAGTCAATTTTTAGAACAGATGTGCTTGAAATTAAAACCCTCCATCTTCCAGAACAGCGGAAAATACTGGGAAGAAGGAAAAGAAACAGTGTTATCAATTGCAAAAGACACTCTAGGTACCAAACCTAAAATAAACAAACAGTGGATAACCCAAGAAATCGTAGCTACAATAGAAGAGAAAAGAGAGGCTAAGATACTTGTAAACCAACAAAACAATGAAGAGAATAGAGAAAAATATGAGCACTAAAAAAAAAAGTTGTTAATCTATGCAAAAAAGCCAAAGTAAAATGGTTAGAAGAAAACGCTAAGAAATGCCAAGAAGCATATCACCAAAACAACCTAAAAGTCTTCCATGACACTATAAGAGAAATTACAAAGGAATTCTCAGCAAAAGCAGTAACTATGATAAACAACAAGATGACCGAAACCGGGAATATATAAGATTTAAGAAAAATCTGGTCAAACCATTTTAAGACTTCCTTTTACCAAGGAAACAAAACTACAATGCCAACAACAGAAGAAAATGATGACCACCCAAAAATTTTACAAGAAGTTAGATATGCAATAAAAGAGATGAAAAACAATAAAGCACCAGGCATTGATACTGTCCCTACTGAACTCTAGTTATATTGAGGCAGCACATCGATAGAATATTTAACAACCCTATTCAATAAAATACTACAAACAGGAGAGATCCCAGATGACCGAAGAACTGGAAAGATCATCCCGATATACAAGAAAGGAGACAAAAGAGACTGCAGAAATTAGACCAATCAATTTACTCTCCCACACCTATAAAATATTCGTAAGAATTATACAAAATTGATTAAAAAATACCTGCGAAGAAATGGTAGGCATAGAACAAGCTGGTTTCTGAGGAAACTATTCAACAATAGACCAGATTTTCACATTGCACCAACTAGCAGAGCTCAGCTGGGCAGACCATAAAGAACTATATTATTGTTTTGTGGACTTTAAACAAGCTTTCAATAGCATCAACAGAGAAATCCTTAAAGTTCTACTAGAAAAAGCAATAGACAAATATATAATAGTTTCTGATAAAATATTACTCTAAGACAAATGCAATAATTAAAAAGGACACACTCACAACAGAACCCATAGAAATCCAAAAAGGAGTAATGCAAGGATGCCCATTATCCCCATGCCTATTCAACATATATCTAGACGAAGTTGTAAAGAAGGTAGTAGACAATGAGCCTGGAATCAATATTAATCATCATCATCATACGTATCAAGGATTTAGGCCTAGTATGGCCTGTTCCTGCCTTAGAAGTCATCGTTGAATCGTTTAAGAGGACGTCCTGGTTTTCTTTTTCCTAATGGCTTGTACTTTAAGGCTTGTTTTGGTAATCTTTCTGTTTTCATTCTTTGAACGTGTTCCATCCATTTATGTTTATATTTTTTAATTTTTTCAATTACTGGTTCTTGGTTTAATTCTTTCATAATATCTTCGTTTCTTTTGTGATCAAATAGGGTATACTTTGCAGTTTTTCTCATAAACTTCATTTCTGCTGTTGTTAATCTTTGTTTGTCTTTTTGTTTTATTGTCCAGATTTCGCTTCCATACATTAAGACCGGTAGGGCTAATGTATTGTATACTTTTAGCCTGGTTTGTTTTTGAACTAGGTTTGGTTTAAATATAGAGTTAATTACTCCTGTTATTTTTAAATATTTTGCAATTTTTATGTTTATATCTTTTTCATTTTCATAAGTGATCATAGATCCTAGGTAGTTAAATGAATTCACCTGTTCTAAGATCTTGTTATCTAATACTATTTTAGTTCTTGCTGGATCTTGTCCTTGAAAGGCCATAGTTTTTGATTTTTCCGTTGATATTATCATACCATAATCTTTGGATATCTCATTTAGATTTAAAATAGCTTTCTGTAAGTTATCTTCAGAATTTGTAATTATTATTTGGTCGTCTGCAAAGAGGAGAGTGTTTAAGTTAACTGTAGGTGAAAGTTTAATTCCTTGATGTAAATTTTTACTCCATTTTAGTATTATTTCATTTAAGTAGATATTAAAAAGAGTTGCTGAGAGGGGACATCCCTGTCGGACCCCTTGGTTTATCTCTCTTGTATATGATAGCTCGTGATTTAATCTTATTTGTATTTGATTATTTTCATATATACTTGTGACAGCTTTTAGGATATTATTTGGTATTTGTCTTTCTTTTAATATGTTAAATAATATGTTTCTTTTAACTTTGTCAAATGCTTTTTCAAAGTCAATAAATGCAATATGTGTTTCTAAATTATATTCTCTTCTTTTCTCTATTATTAATTTTAGGCAGAAGGCTGGGTCTATACATGATCGTCCTTTTCTAAATCCATTTTGTACCTCTAGAATAAAGTTTTCGGAATATTTCATTAGTTTGTTATTTAAGATTCTGCTATATATTTTGTAACATGAATTTAGTATACTGATACCTCTATAGTTTTTAGGGTCATCTCTATTACCTTTCTTAAAGATAGGAATCACAATTGCTTTTTTCCATTCTATTGGGGGGATACCAGTTGAGTAAATTTTATTTAAAAATAATAAGAGTCTTTCTTTGAATCTTGTTCCTGCGTATTTATATACTTCTGAACCTAGCTTATCTTCTCCAGGTGATTTTCCATTTCTTGTTTCTTTCAGGCTGATTTCTAATTCTTCTTCAGTTATTTCCTTTTCATTTTCGTTAATTGTTTGCCAGTTGTCTTTTTTAAAATATTTGTCTGTCCATAGTTCTGTGTAGTAATTTAGAAATTCTTCTAATTTCACTTCAGTGTTTAATTTTATGTTTTCTTTGGTATCTGCATTTAGGTGTTTCAAAATCTTATATACATTGGGTCTTATTTTATATAAATCATGTTCTAAATTAGAAACAAATTTATTCCATGATTCTCTGTCTTTTTCTGACTTTTCTTTTAGCTATGGCTCTTATTCTTTTATATTCTATTTCATCTTCTAATCTTTTACTGCTTAACCATTTGTGATAGGCTTCTTTTTTCTTTTTGATTATTTCTTTGATTGTGTCATCCCAGATCTTCAGTTTTTTTCTTTTATTGAATTTTTTGGTCTTTCCTAAGCTTTCATTTGCTGCTGCATTTAGTATCATTTTTATATTAAGCCATTCTATTTCTATTCCTTCATTTTGTTTTATTTTATCTAGATACTGGTTAATTCTTTGTTCATATAGCCATTGTACATTTGTGTCATTCAATAGTCTAGTTTTATAAACAAATGTTTCAATTTTTCTTTCTGTTCTTGTTACTTGTAGCCATTTAGGTGGTAATCTTAATTTTATTTTAACAAGGAAATGGTCACTGCTTATTTCATATCCTCTGTGAACTCTAGTATCTAGTGAAAATTTTGATGTCTTTTCGTTTAATATGAAGTAATCTAATATTGATTTCCATCCTGTTGCTGCCCAAGTATATTTATGTATGTCTTTATGTTTATAGAAGGAATTCATTATTTTTAGGTTATTATAAACTACAAAGTCAATCAATTTTTTACCATTTCTGTTTAGAGTGTGTTCTCCATGTATTCCTATATTATTATTAATTTTCGTGTTTCCAATTCTTGCATTTAAGTCTCCTGCTAAAATTATGTAATCATTTTTATTTATTTTATTATATATGTTTTGTAGCTGATTATAAAAAATCAATATTATCCTGTTCTCTTCCTTCTTCTGGGGCATATAAACCAATTATTATTGTTAAATAGCCTCTATCTATTTTTATTCTAGCTTCTATTATTCTTTCATTCCATAATTTATAATGTTTTAACTGTTTTGAAAGGGAGTTATGAATCCAAATCACGACTCCTGCTTGTGCTCTTTGGTCTCTGTCGACTCCATTGTATATCACATTAAAATTTTCAGTTCTCATAGTTCCTTTTAATTTCTTTTTTGTTTCAGTGATTACTGCTATTTTAAAATTTCTTTCATTTAATAATTGGTCTAATTCTATTTCTTTATATGCTATTCCTCTTACATTCCAGTTTGCTATGTGTATTATATTTTGTCGTTTCCATTTTCGTTTTCCCTTTTCCATTCCAGGGTCATTTCCCATAGATTCAATCCGATTATCTTTTTCTGTCAGCTTACAAGTATGGTTATGTTCTCCATGTCAGGGGACAACCTTACGATGGAATAGTTCAGTGGTAGGGCTGCTACCTTAAGGCTTCTGAACTTGTCTTCTTCCGAATTTAAACCCGTAGGAGGAATAGGGTATATTGAAGGGGGAAAGAGTAGATTATAGAAGAAATATAGTAAGGTTTATAGAGAGGGCATAGTTGTAAGGCCAGAAATGAAAAGACCCCATGGCCCTCGAGTACTCTAATAGCACAAGGGTCATAAAGTAAGAAGAGTTGGCTGATAAGGCCTTATAGGAAAGATTAAAGTAAGTGGGTCTTCCTCAAAGTAGAAGGAGAGGATAGATCCAGCTAGTGGTCCATGGGAGTGCCGCTTCCCTTGCAATCAAGATGATTGCCACTTATGGCCCTGTTGGTCCACGAGTCCTTATTCAGTATATTCGGACCACACCACCATATATACACACACACACACACACACACACACATGCATGCATGCACATGTACACACACACACACACACATGGTTGGCTCCCCTATCCGCCACCCAGGGGACCTGCTCTCTAGGGGTTACGGGGTCCCCTGAGAGATCAATGTTGTTGTCAGGGTCCCCTGAGAGATCAATGTTAATGGTTTAAACATAAATAATATCAAATATGTGGATGATCTCCTCCTTATTGCAGAACCCAAATGAACTACAAAGGTTGATAAACAAGCTAAACGAAACCTGTAAAACATAAGACATGACAATAAATATACAAAAGACAAAAGTGATAAAAATAGGAAGGAAGAGAACTACTATCTCAGCCACCCTAAATGGAGGACAAATAGAACAAGTCATCAACTTCATATACCTTGGATTAAAACTAACAGAAACAATAGATGAACTCAAAACAATCAAACACAGAATAGCGATAGGATGGACCTCCATGGGAAAATTACAGAAAATCTGGAAAACAAACAAGATATCTAAGCAATCCAAAATCAAATTATATGAATCAATAATTATACCAACAGTCATCCATGGCTCGAAGAAAATATAGCATGAGATGACGGCAGTGTTCGAGTTTTAGACTATCGGTGTGGTTCTAAAAGGATTCCTTTGAAGATAAATTATGTTAGAAACCCAGAAGAACAAGTGGCGAATTCCGGACCAGCATGTGACTCCCACATGGCAGCAATCTGTCGTACAGAGGGACAATCTATAACAAAGAACAGATGGAAGGATCGAGAAATCATCTAACAAGGTGGTAATGTATAAATCATCCCTTTTATGTGTTATCTATTGGTGACGAAGGTGTAAAAATGGACAGAGTTTAGAAAAGAAGAGAGAGAGATTTTTGAGACAGTTTCCTGTGTTATGTTAATCGAATTGGACTGGTAGTCTACGTTCATAAGTTGTCAAGACCAAGTTTACTGTGTATGGGTCGTTAGTAGCAGTAATCTAGTTTAATACCGACATCCATGTTTGATATAGATGAACATGAGAGTCTCATGAGTGTGTTTGAATAACCTGTCTGTTTGATTATTATTACCCTGCTTTACTTGTATTTTAGTATTAACCTTGATTTGCTTGATTATATGTATTGTTTAAATTGTAAATGTTCTTAGATAAATAATAAATGTGTTTTCCCATGTATACCTGAGTTTGTCTAAGTAAGAGTGAATTTTATCAATCACGAAAATATCGAACCTATGTTTAGAGGAAAAAAGGGGAATTTAAGATTGTCAAGGCCATGACTGTATACTGAGAACTCAATCTACCTAACTACTTAATCTATATAAGGTATTACTTGAATTCCCGGAAAGTTTTTTCGGATAAGAATTTCTTTCCTAGAGTTCTGACTGGCACAGCATAAACAGATAAATTTCATCAGAGCTCGAAGAGAGAAACGGCCCCAGAAAGTCAGTTTAGAAGCCAGATCTCAGTAGGCACGAGGAGAACAATAGAGGTAAAATATTTAAGAAAACAACAACGTAACACGTTGTTAAGAAAAGACAGTTAAGAAAAGAGAGGAGAAAAAACTGCTGGCATTTGAAATGAAATGCTTAAGAAAAATAAATAGAACAAGTTGGATAGAAAAGAAAACAAACAGCACAATCAGACAAGAATAATTGTATTAAAAGACAATAATAGAAAAAATTAGAAAACAACAACTGAGATGGTTTGGCCACTGATGCAAACAGACTTCCTAACGTCCTACTCAGTACTTTTCCAACTGAAAAAAGAAGACCCGGGAGACCAAGAATTACCTGGCTGAAATTAATAAAGAACATCTCGAGATGCAGAACATAAAAGGAACTTTTTCGAACAGCAAGGAATAGAGAATACTGGAAGATCCTGCTCAAGAGAGGACTCAGTCCACCTTAGACAGAAGAGAAGAGAAAAGGCATATGACAAGGTGCCAAAGAGAGGATATTCAAAACGCTACAGTTGTATGGTTGTCAGTGTGGCATTATATTGAGTAAATCATAGTCTGTGTTCTAAGTCAGCAGTTAGAATTGAAAGAAGTACAAGAAGATGGTTTGATATTGAATCTGGTGTCAGACAAGGATATACATTATCCCCCTTTGTTGTTTATTATCTATATGGATCACATTATGAAGGAAAGCGATATCAAAATTGGAGATGTTAATTTCAGCTCTTTATACACCATGTTATACTTTTCAATAAATCCAGTACAAGTTTGCATGATTCCCTGATTAAATTGAATAACTGTTGTAATAAATTTGCCATGAAAATCAGCAATAACAAGACAAAAACAATGAAAATAGGCAGAAATCGAAAATATCAACTGCATTGTGAATGGTGAACCTATAGAACCAGTAAAACATTTAATCTACATAGGCACAATTTTTAGTGATGGTAAATTATCATCATCATCATAATGCTAATTTCGGGTATAGACCATATTGGTCTGTTCCGGTCTCATTATCCATCCAATATCTTTTTTTTTTTTTTGAGGTCTACTCTGCCTCCTCTTTCCATTTGGCTTATATTTTAGTATTTGTTTAGGATATTGGGTGTTGGCCATTTGGTTTACATGTTCTATCCGTTTTTGTTTATAATTGTTTAGTTTTTCTTCTGTTGATTTTGTTTTTAGTTCTTTTAAAATGTCCTCACTCCTTATTTGGTCTAATAATGTGTATTTTGCAGTTCTTCTCATAAATCTCATTTCACTTGTTTTTATTCTTTGATTATCTTGTTTGTTTATTGCCCAGATTTCACTGCCATATAATAATGTGGACATTGCTAAAGTATTGTATATTTTCAAGTAAATTAAATATGGAAATAGACAATAGAATCAACAAAGTTAGTATGGTAGGAAGTCAACTGAATAAATTTATATGGAATAAGAGAGAAATTAGTCAAAACACTAAAGTAGCTGTATACAAGACAGTTTTCGAACCAATTTTAACATATGGATCTGAGAGCTGGGTTAGAAATAAAACTCTTGACCAAAGACTAGAGATTGGAAATATGAGAATCCTAAGAAAGAGTAGGAGGCATGAACAGATGGCATCATTGGCAATATCATATTAGAAACTAGGATATTAGGAAGAATTTAAGATTGTTAGCAGAACTAATTTCAGGTGGTTTGGTCACTTAAACAGAATGTGAGAGGAAGGATTAACAAAACAAGTGTTCTTTGTCATGTTATTAGGAAAAAGACCCAGAGTCAGACCAAGATATAGGTGCATTGATACAGTAAAAGTGCATTGAAAGACATTAATGTAAGATATGATAATTTTGGAGTCTTGACAGATAACAGATTGATTTGGAGGAAAATTGTTGATAAGAAGTTAGTAATGATGTAGTACTGGTATCCCTCGATTAACGTGGTTAATTAATCCCTCGATGTTACCACATATATCAAAATCGCGTTAATCAAATCTAATAATCAATGGTAAAAAGTACAATTCGTCCCTGATCGATAACTGTACTAATAGTTCGTTTTATATGGTACTCTTTTAGGAAAGATAAAAAATGAATGCAAAGAAATGTTTAATAAATGCTTGTATCTCCCCTTAATTTAAATAAAGCTTGTACCTACATTATTTACTGCAAATTTTTTATCAAAAGAAGTTATCAAGAGTCGTTTGAAAACATTTTTAGTTTTTTTCTTATTGGCATAAATTCTATAACAAGCAAAATGATTCTCCAGAATCATTTTGCTTTTTTGTCAAGGAGCAATAAAACATAAAGAAAAAACACTGCAAATATAATACATGATGGATTTTAAAAGTCATAATTATGACTTTTAAAATGTTTAGTCTTCTAATACTTAGCAATACTACATCACACGGCTCGTTCTATGTATGAATGATCAATTGTTTGTATTCCACCTTGTTTTTTAAAACTATTCCTATGTAGCCACTGAAGATGGCCTGTAATATTCAGACCGAATTATTTGGCAAATTAAATATTATTCTTGTGTAAACATTTCTAATAGTAATTCTTATAATTGGCAGCTGCTCTTAAGAATCAGTCTTGCCTAAATAGAAGCCAGTAATTTATTCTTCGAATTTGTCTGACCATTTCCACTCTTTTTCATTGCCTGTGTGCATATTGCTGTTTCATGTTGTACCCCCCTCCCCATCTACATGTTTCAGATTTCTCCGATATAAGGAAAGTAACAATTCCCATTCGATTAGTAACAAATTCCACAGTTAGTCTCTTGATTCCATGGAGGTGTGTTGATGATGATGATAATAATAATTGTTTAATTTCATTTTTCTGTACCATGCCTCGCTTCCTTTTAACTATTATCCAAGCTTTTTTTTTTTTTTTTTTTCATAGCATGGCTAAGAAGTAGTTCAAAACTTCCAAAAACTACAAAGGGTCAAATACAGTTATTACCTCCTCAACCAGCAGTCATGCTTTTTTGGTCTCTTTCCAACTATATTCAGAACTTGTGTATATATTCATCATATATCATCTCTATATTCACTTATGTTCAATAGCATGTATATCTCACTGCATGGAAGCAAAGCTATATTCAGCACATTCCTAAAAAAAAAGAAGATAAAATCTGCCATCAAACTGTCAGTCTGGACACCGATGAAACTAGTCGTGATTTATTAAAGTTTTTTGTGTTATACTTTCTCGGGTTCTAGTCAGTTAAATATTAATTTTATAAACACACACACACACACACACACACACACACACACACACACACACACACACACACACACACACACACACACACACACACACACACACACTCTGTTGTATTTATATATCAAGGAATAAACATTTTTGAAAATTTTTATTATTAAAAATTCCTTATTAATGAATTTCAGTGATTACAATGTTCTATTACTGTTAAATAACATTTATTTTTATGTATGCATATAAACTGTTTTGTACTTTTAACAAAGTAAAATTTTTCGCAAAAATGTTTCATGGAAACTTATTTTATGGGAGCGCTGAAAAACGTTTTGCACAAGGGCACCTCCTACCCATGGCACGACACTGTCTGAAAGGGTGTGTGCTTTGCATTATGGGATACAATCTAAGGCAAGTGATGTGAAGTCCTTTACCTCTGTATACGTGGATGGTCTGAAAAATTATATACTTGGTTTTAATCCTTTACTCAAGGAGAAAGCAATGTTTTGCACTTGAAATATATTCACGTCTGAGCTATTTGTAGATCGTACCATTATGCATAGCATTTTACATGTCTGAAAAGGGTGTGTGCTTTGCATTATCGGATACATACTAAGGCAATGATGTGAAGTCATTAGCCTCTATATATGTGGGTGGTCTGAAAAGTTCTAGGTCTCGACCATAAATGGCAACGCTATAGGCAAGATTTTTTTTCTTTTCTAAGTTGGTACATCTGTCACAAGCATCCACGTGAAATTGCAAGTCATTCTATCAAGAATTTTTTTTATATAGCTATCGGAAGCCAAAGTGTTGTCTGTATCCCTTGAAATGTTTAAAATTGAGTATCGTGCTGTCATAAAATTCTTTCTAAAAGAAGGTTTAATGCCAAAAGAAATTCATTCTAAGTTCATAAAAGTTTATGGGCACCCTTCTCCTTCGTTTTTGACATATAAGAAATCGGCTGCCGAGTTTAAACGTGGCCGTACCAGCCTTGAAGATGATCCAAGTGAATGATGTCCAAAAAGTGTAACAACACCAGAAATCATTGATCAGTACACAATATGGTATTGGATGACCAGTGAATCGAAGTGCGTGAAATTTCTGAGACTATAGGCATTTCAAAAGACGTGTAGGATATATTTTGCATGAAGAATTGCAAATGAAAAAGCTTTGCACAAGATGGGTGCTGCACAAATCAAACACACACTCTCATAAAAATCTCTGATGGAGCATTTTAATAAGAATAAAACTGATTTTGTGCATCGATTTATCACTATGGATGAGACTTGGATTCACCAGTATACACCAGAATCCAGACAGCAATCAAAACAGTGGACAAAAGCCAGTTGTTCAGCACCAAAGAAGAGAAGGTCATGGCATTGGTGTTTTGGGATGCTAAAGGCATTTTGTTTATTAATTATCTTGAAAAGGGTAAAACAGTAACCAGGGAATATTATTCCGATCTTTTAACCAGACTACATGAAAAAATTTGTGAGAAAAGACCCGGTTTACAGAATCAAAAAATCATCTTTTGTCAGGAGAATGACCCTGCCCACAAAGATGTTATGGCAATGGGAAAGTTAAGGGATCTGCACTATTCATTGTTGGAACATCCCTATTTCCCAGATTTGGCTCCTTCTGACTTCTATCTCTTCCCAAAACTAAAAATCTTCCATGCTGGTCAGTGTTTTTCTTTGAATCAAGAAGTGATTGCAGCTGTAGAGGATTATTTTACAGATCTTACCGAGAACCACTACAGGGAAGGGGTAATGTGCTGGAGCATCGCTGGAATAAATGTATTAGTCTTAAGGGAGATTATGTTGAATAATAATAATAATTTTGAAATTATAAATTCGTTTTTTCATTGTTATGCTGAGAACTTTTCAGACCACCCACATACAAGTAACTCAGTTGTGAATAGCAACAGACATTTTTAAGGAAGCTTTTGATTCTGTATTCCAGATGTTATAACAATATTCTAATGTTCGTTGAATTTCTGATGTACATAGTTTTAGGAGTTTTCTAAATTGGAAATGTCTTAATAAATAGATAACAAGGTTTTTTTTTTTTTTTTTTTGAGAAGAAGATGGTGTGGTTGATCTTCAGCTTACCAGTGTAAGCATGTGAAATCCCTTGTATTAAATCATTGGCTTTTTTACTGTGGTTAAGATAAGACATTGCTGATATGTATTTCAGCCCTTTGCTTTATGCTGATGATGTTAAACTTCTAAATAAATCTGCTACAAGTCTTCAGTATTCCCTGACTAAATTGAATAACTGTTGTAAGAGATGTGGTATGAAGGTCAACAGTAACAAGCCAAAGACATTGAAAATAGGCAGAAGCATTGAAAATATCAAATGCCTTATGAATGGATAACCTATAGAACAAGTAAAACATTTTAGCTACCTGGGCACAATTTTTAGCGAAGATCATAAATTAAATATTCAACTAGACAACAGAATCAAAAAGCTGGTATGGTAGGAAGTCAATTGAATAAATATATATGGAATAAGAGAGAAATTAGTCAAAGCACTAAATTAACTGTATACAAGATAGTGTTCAAATCAGTCTTAACTTATGGATCTGAGAGCTAGGTTAGAAATAAAACACTTGACCAAAGACTAGAGACTGCAGATATGAGAGTCCTGAGAAAGATTAGGGACGTGAACAGATGGTATCAATGGCAATATCAATGGCAATAATAAAAATATAACTATATTGATGACTTATTTTTCACGGTATTAACAACACCACAAACACTTTTATCAACAAGGATGTTTTATTCACGCTAATATTTCGCTGATTTTCAACTCAGCATCATCAGAGCACAACACACATGTAAACGTGACAGTGAGTGAGTGAAACAATATAATTGCAAAAGACAAAAGATCTAAAGTCCTATTTTTGACGCCCTCTAATGAAAAAAAAAAAAAAAAAAAAAAAAAAAAGCAGCAGCAGTTATCCAGGAGTTTTTCTTAGGATAACCGTCTCCCAAATTTTTGGCAAATTAATGCAACCATATTTGTTAAGGTAGGGAGAATTCTTCAAAGCCATTGCTGACTCAAAAAATAATCTTTCAGATCTATAATGACTCCTAAATAGCACATTCATTTTCCTCCATCTAATCCTGTGTGAATGAGTGTCCAAAGCGTGGTCTGCCAGTTTCCGACTTGCCATAGTAATAGTAGCGAATGTATCTTTCATGTTCTTCCAGGCGGATGTTCACTGATCTTCCTGTTTGCCCATAATAGGCCAAGTCACAGTCACATGGAACTTCATACACTCCTGGGTGTGCTAAAGGGTGAAGTTTATCCTTTGGCGAGCGGATCAGAGTTGCCAGCTTGACATGAGGTTTGAAGGTGGTGCGAAGGCCATGTTTCATGGCCTTCGCACCACCAATTTATGCACATTTATAAATTGTGAAAGAATAACTGGTTTTTTAATGGAGTAAGGATGATAAGAGTTAAAATGGAGGTAGTTACCAATATGTGTACGTTTGTGGAATGTTTTTGTGACTATTTGCTTGTTAGTTCTAATTAATGTTAAATTTTGGAAATTTATGGATTTTTTGTGTTCTATTTCTATGGTGAACTTTAGTCTGTTACTGAAAACACCACAACACAGTCTACACCAAACAACCTCGTTATAAATTTATCAGACTATACCACATCTGATGAAATTATTTTAAACAAGGGTTTAAATTTTGCAGTATCCCCAAAATATATGCCAAGCAAATATATTATCATTGAAATCCAGAATAAACTAGAAACAGATGCCAATAAAGAAGTAATATTTCATAAAATAAATAATATCATCGATGGCAAAATAAAAATACAATCTAACATTACTTCTAATCTACAGAAAGCTTTGATATCACGAAATAAGCTATAAGTATTGATATCAATTCAGAGAAGTAACATGGAAAAGTTTCAGAAAAATAATATCTAAAGGGTGGCTTTATTGATTTAAATTTGTTTAATATTTGAGAGACAGTATTTTAATATGAACTTCAACCCAAACACAGTAAACTCTGATTATTTAGGGTTAGTGTGCCAAGTTAGGAATTTGCATATTTTGTCCCTTTAAAATTTGCTTCCTACAGTTTGCCAGTTATCCAGTGAAATATTAGCTATTTAATAAATTTCTTATTACCATTAATACATAGATCAAGAATATAATGTGATTTAAGAATGCAAAGATTATTAAAATAATAACCACAGGATTATTATCAAAGAATAAATAAAATAAAAAAAATAAGTTGAAGATCTTAATTCGAGAAAACCTGTTTTCTTTTCTTTTCTTTTTTTTTCTTTCATAAATTTCTTTACCAATTCTTATTACTTAATTTATTATAATTATAAGTTATTGAATTTTCTTCCCCCAGGTTACTGAAGTCTACTACTGTGATGAATATTCATGGCAGAATGAAGAAAAACAGACAGAATATATTTAATGAATTCAGAAAGCTATCTTGGTATGACTTCTGTTTTAATTTTAATTTTGTTTTAATTTTTTTTAAAAATTATGTTTTATATACTTAGATACAAATTTGAATTAATATACAGTTTATGTAATTTATTCAAATGATATTTGAAGAAAAATTTTTAAGTTCTGCTCATTTATGCATTTGCTAAGTTTAATATCTTATCATGGTCTGTCCTCCTGTTGTTTTCCAATAATAAATTATAAATAAAATATCCTGGAGATTAGGTGCTTACCAATGTATATTATTAGGACAAAACAAATAAAAAAATATTTACTTGCATTTATTTTCTTAAGTGAGTGAAAAGAATACTAAAATCAGATTTATTAATTACATATTTGGACCAACAAGTTGATACATACATTTTGCATGAGTTGGGTTTGTGCAAATAGAGAAAGATAAAAATGGAAAAGTGAGCACACATGTATGCACGCATTAAAACTATATGCTAAAAATCACAAATTTAAGTTCAAATTGTCTCTAATCCATTGGATTGCATCTGGGGTAATCTGGAACAGGTCTGGCACTTGAAAACTCCACATTGGGCAGTCCTGAATAATATGATTGACATTCTGTTGATCAGCACCACAGTCGCATGTTGTGGATTGATTCAGGCCCCACTTGTACATCATGGTAGCACATCTGGCATGGCCTGTCTTCCAGTTGAATGCTCTACTGCCATCTGGGCAGGTCAAAGCCAGGGGTCTGTAATGAGGTGTCCGCAACCTGTGATGATGCTCATGGTATCGTTAAGTTGCAAGTCAACCTTACTGACATGACTCAAATATCACACTGGAACACAGTATTCTGCACACTAGGGCATGGGAAACAGATTTTAAAGTGTTAGCTCCTGCCTCCCTTTCCCCCCAGCTGAGCACACAAGCTTCCTGATGATATTATTCTTAGTTTTTAGCTTTAGACAGACATTTTCCAGGTGTTTCTTGAAGGTTAAAGGGCAATTTAAGGTGACTCGGAGATATTTTGGGTTGGGTTGTGCTTCAAAGTCTCTCCCCCCCCCCCCCCCCCCCCGAATGAGACTTTCAACCGCTTATCAGCTTGATGATTGTTTGAGTGAAATGTGTAAACTTCTGTCTTAGAGGGATTTGGACAAAGGCACCATTTGGTGTAATAGTTGTACAGAACTTCAAGGTCGGAACTGAGCATAGTCTCAGCCTCTTTCAGGTGTTTAGTCTTGAGTTTGCCAACACCAGATCATCTGTGTACGCGAACGTTCAGGCAGAGGTGTTTGTGGCATGTCACAAATGTGTAAATTAAAGAAAAGTGGATCTAGCACAGAGTCCTGTGGTAGTCAATTTTTTTAGTACTTTAAAGGGACTATTATTACCATTCAATTGTACCTTTAATTTTCACTCTGATCATGTGCTTTAGAATCTTAATCACCTTTGGGTCTTGTATTATAGTTGCAAATTTCAGTATGAGGCCATTCATCCAAATTGTGTCGTGAGTAGTAGACAGATGTATGAATACTACTGAGGTGTTAAGGCCTTTTTAGAAACCAGCTTCTATATGTGTAGTAAGGTGTGACAAGTACTTGTCACAGAAGCTGTGAGCGTCTCTGAATCTGGCGTGTTCATTTGGCATTAATCAATGGGAAAATTGAATTATAGAGTAATTGTTCAAAAAGTTTATAAGAAATAGTAAAGATATTGGTCAATAGTTGTTGCATCAATAGGCTCTTTTCCAGGTTTTGGGATGGCTATAACTTTGCTCCTCAGGAATTCCTTTGGGATGTTCCTGCTTTTTTAGAATTTTACAGAAAAACTACGAAAGCAACTTATGAGTTTTACTTCCAAGATGTTTAATGAACTGAGGGTATACACCATCCAGGCCTGCTGCTTTGTTATTTTTCATTGATTTACAGTCAACCCTCCTATAACGCGATTAATTCGTACCGCGTTATATGGAAACCGTGTTATAAGAAACTCAGATTTAACGTGCAAACCAGGTTAATTTGTGCCGCGTTATATGGAAACCGTATACCGTGTTATATGGAAACCGCTCTATAAGAAACTCAGAATTAGTACGAATCGGATTGATTCATACCGCGTTATATGGGAACCGCGTGGAGTGAAACTTGGAAGTAAGTAAAATCACTTGTTAATCAGTTTGATTCGTTCTGCGTAAGATTTGATAAGATTTCCACTCATTGGAATTTTTTTGGCTATACAGTCTTTCGACCAGATCATCAATGCTCGTTCCATTTTAACCATATTAATGTTTCGCGCGCGGGTGACAGGTTTCGCACCTAACGGACAGCCATCTGCCATAGGTTTCCTTATCTTTCCCGCATTTTTCTTTACGGTTCGAATTGTAGATTCATTCAAATTTATTGATTTTGCAACAGACTATATTTTTTCTCCAACCTTTAAACGATTTAAAATTTGGATTTTGTCCTCAAGAGATATAAACTTTCTTTTTAACTGTTTTCTTGTTTCTTTTGTGTCTGACATTATGCACACCTGGGGTTAACAATTATTTTACAACAAATAAAAAATATTACCTACAGTATTGTGTAATGTTGTACACAACACTAATCGTGATATGTACGTCTGCATGGATTTACAGACAGTTTCCTACTAAGTTGCACTTAAATTTGATGACAAAGTGGGTGGTTGGAACAGCGAAAGTTTGGCAGTGCTATTGGATAAAAAAATTCACGCAAATACGCAACAGTCAATCATACGGTCTATTTTAAGCATTAAAACAGAGCACTGAACAATCTCGCATCATTTCTTCGCTTATAGGGGAATTCCCTGATAACTGAAATTGGAAAATGGTGATGTACCTTCACCAAAAAGAAGGGAATTCCCCGTTAATTTCAACTGTAAAAATTTAACACATAGATAAATTCATGCTATAGAGAATCTTCTTAAACCAATTAAGTTGATAGAATGTTGTTGAACAGAACCTGCGTTATAAGAGTACCGTGTTATAGGAGGGCTGTCGCAATTTTGGCTCCACGTTATATGGAAACCGCGTTATAGGAGGGTTTACTGTAAATGCTTGAATCAGTTCGTTGTCAGTGAATGGATATATTTGGTCATGATTTCTTTAGAATAGGATGCACTAATGTTTACAGTGTTAGATGTTTGCTGGATTCTAGTTGCTATGTCTTTAGGAGTGATCTATGTGACTTTCTGCTTAGAAACTGAGCAATTCTGAGTTTTCAGAGCAAGGCCCAAGCCTCGTGGCTAGAGAGGATGAAGTCTAAATTTTCGGTTGTAGTTTTTCAAATGTTGCTGTCGTTGTTCATTAAGCATTTCTAAAATTCTTTTTCAGTTTCAGGATCTGGATCTTTTTTGTATTTTTTGAATAGTTCCTCCTATTAGTACTCTTACATAACATTTAATTTTTAACTTCAGGTTGGACTCAATGGATGTTAGATTCCGTTTGTTTAGAGTACTGTTCCCAGTTACCTTTGCAAAAATTCCATCTTGGTCTTTACACAGATTGTGTAATTGGGATTTGTGTTCCTATAGTGACTATAACAGGTCTATGGTGAGATTGTGGAAAGTTTTCAAGAACTTTCCTATTAGTGGGTAAAGGATTATCCTTGGTGTTGCAAGTAACAAAGCAGAGGTCAGGGTTTGAGTCTTTCTTCCATCTACCTGATTTAAAAGTTCCGGAATCTTTTGCATCACAAACCAGTGATAGCCCAAGGCTTTCAGCTCATTCCATCAGTCTAGTACTGTTGATATCATTTATACAATAACTCCAGGAGTAATGCTGACTGTTAAAATCTTCTATTTTGACTGCTTTATATTGGTGAGCAGGAAGAGCTGAGATAGATCGAGTTTGTTTTGGCAGTTTGTAAACTGACACTATGGTTGTGCCAGCTGCATTTACTGTGATGATCTCGATGTTATTATGATTAGAAAAAGTAGTATTTTGCAGTTTTCCATGTTCTCTCGCACGAAGATGGCAGAACTATATATTGTTGACAGGATGTAGCCAGTGATATCTTGTGGTCATCTTATCTTCATTGCTGATATGTAGTTCTTCCTGTACAGAGATTACATTGGTGTTATTTAAGTTAAGGGAATAATAAATCCCTCATTATTTTATTTTAAAGCCGGATACGAAACTCGGAGATCGAAATGTATCAAAATCTAAGAGTTTCATGCCGAAGAACTATCGGCGAGTCCAGGCGTAAGTGATCACCTGGGTAGTACAACACTAGGGAAACTCGTTGCAAACGTAGAGCAAGCTCCTTCACTATCCTTAATATTTTCTCATAATGTAAAACGCAGCTCCTAGGAGATGTATTACTGTTTTACATTATGAGGAGAGGTCACTACCCAGACCGGTTTTGACTGTCGTGACGTTGTTCTCTTGATGTTCGAATCCGCCATTTTGTTAAAAGTCACTTTCATAAAATAAAGGAAAACTAATTGTAAATTGATCACTGATCTAAGGGTAGAGAAATTTCTATTATACTGCGCCACTCTATCCTTAGATAAGTCTATATGAAATAGTAGGATCAATTCGAAATTAGTTAGCAGTCTTTTCATTCATTCAGGCCGAAGTATTTATTTTCTCTCTTTGGGATTCCTGCTAGATTCAAATTTTTGTGAACGGTGCAGTAAAAAGAATTTCAGGCAAATACAACAGTTAGGTTAACAAATAAAGCATTTAATATAGGTCATATAACACTTACATAAATTTTACTTCTAATTTCTATATACTAGAAACAAGTCAAACATTAAGTTTAGATAATCTCAATAGCACAATCTTCCAAGTCTTCACATGTACTTTCTCAGCTTCTGGGTTACAAAGTTTCTACACTTAAATTAATATAATGGAACATCCAATCTAGTCAGTTTTCACACAATTCTCAGTCATGCTATAAGTTCAAAATATTACAAGCACTAATAGCTGAAAATATCTTTCAAACAATTCTTATCTCCAACTCTCATTCACAAAGAGTTTCCACAGTTAAAGTAGCGTTAAGCATAGCGTAATTAACACACAATTCTTCAAGCATAGAAATAATACATTATGATAAACCTTACCGGAAATAGTTCCTAATACATCAATTATGTTGTGAGCAAACCTTTGGAACTTATTTATCTTACTTAATAAAAACACATCTACAAGACTTATCCACGGTTATACTTAAAGCACTATCAAACGCACTTCAGAATTCTAGACTTCAATTACAGGGTACTTCAACTATCGTCGTTACCACTCATAAACTAATTAAACACCGTGAGGTTCTTTTTAGGGCAAATCGGAAATAAGCCACAATTCTAGAATAGACGGGTTCATTCAGAATTCTTCCTTAAACATCCAGCTTTTTATTTTATCTGATTGTAGTATTAATTTCCTTTTCATTATTACTGCTGATTATACTTTCAGCTAACTATAAAGCTCGTTTCGTCCTTGCTCACTTATAAAAAAATATCCACTCAACTCCTACCCTTAAGAACCTTTTATTTACTTCTACTTCTCTAGTTTATCTCCTTGCTACATTTTTTTTCCAAAATTCCGTTCCAACTCCCCTACTACGTATATATTTTCTCTTCTTATTTAGCCCACGCTCTCCTTCCACTCGCGCTCGTTTATTTCACGCGTCTCTATGACAACCGATAAACGTAAACATTCTCGCGAATGTTACATTAGGCTATACAACTACATTGAGTTATTACATAACATTAAGCTTTCACAAAACAGGAATAATTAGAATATTTGCTTTACAATAAATGCGTAGTTAAATTACAAATATAAGTTCTTACAATATTGACATAACAATAAATAAAATAGCTTAATAATATTTAATACAGAATCTATTTACCATTAACACATTTCTTTGATTAAGTAATTAATTATTTGACATAATTAAGGTAGTTATATGATATCAATTATAATTTATGTTATTTACATTAAATAATATTTACAAGTCTAGCCTTTGCGATGGAAGATCATGTTGGATTCTGAAGCAAATAATAATTACTCTAATCTCTACATAATCAGAATCCAACACGACCTTTATTGAGGTCTCATCAGTGAGTAGGTAGACCTAGAATACCAAGGTTGTACTACCCAGGTGATTACTTACGCCTGGACTTGCCAATAGTTCTTTGGCATGCAACTCTTAGATTTCGATCTCCGAGTTTCGTATTCGGCTTTAAAATAAAATAACGAGGGATTTATTATTCCCTTAACTTAATTTACGCTGCCGGAAAAATAGCCTCTTTGCTTTTTAACATAGTAATTGGTGTTATTTGTCATGCAAATTTTTCCAAGTAGTTCACTTTTGGTTCGGGAGGCACCCTCTATATTAATTTGCAGGATCCGTAGGGTAAATCCAGTTTCCTTTATTTTTTTGGTCAGTTTTGGAACCTTTTTGAAAAGGTCTACTTCATTTCTTCCTGTTATACTTTCATTTTGCACATATTAGACAGGAGGTCAAAAAAATGACAGGTTCGGCTCAGTAGTATTTCACAATTCAGCATCTAATGAGTTCATAATATATACAGTACACTATAATAGTACATACATTTTATTACTTTATCATCAGCTCCTTATCAACAGCCTCCCCTTCCTTCAATTCCTGACATGTACCTTCAAGGGGGTGTACAGGATATGATAGTACTACATGAAAAACTTACATCACCACTAACTTCCTATCTACAATTTTCCTCCAATCAATCTGTTACCTGCCAAGACTCAAGATTATATTTCTGTCTTCTAAGGCACTTTTTACTGTATCAGTGCACCAATATCTTGGTCTTCCTCTGGGCCTTTTTCCTGCCAACCTGGCAGAGAACACTTATTTTGCTGAACCCATTCTGTTTAAGTGACCATACCACCTGATATTAGCTCTGCTAACGCATTCCTGGATGCTGTAGGCACAAATAAGTCACTGTTCAGTTTCCCCATTCTCATATTTGCCCACATCACTCTACTTGAGACTTCCTGCCATTCAAGATTAGCCTTGTATTTAGTGTTGAATACTATGACTACTCCTTCTTTTCCTTGATTGTTATTTCTTGAATATAACATTTTGTATTTATTGCTCAGAAACATCTCGCACCAGTTTTTGCCTTTTTTTGTTTCAGTCATCCCTGCTATGTTGAGCTGGTACTTATCCAATTCCTCAGCTAGCTCTATTTCTTTGCCATTCAGGCTTCTTATGTTGATAGTACTGATCTTGGACTCTGGTGATGTTAAGCTGGGTTTGGTTTTAGGATTTGTTCCAGTAGCTGACTTTTTGCTGTTTGCCCTAGTTCTCTGGCAAAAACAATGGGGGGGGGGGGCCTTGTTTAACTGGGCAATGCCTTAGCTGGCATGAAATTCTGTCATGTTGTACCATCATTTTTTATTTTGGTTTAAGCCAATGAGAATACAGCTTGGTCGGCTAAATCCCAAATTGCCAGCCCATCTTCATTCGTTAAGTATCCAGGTAGATACCTAACAGAATGCACCATGAGAAGGTGAGGATTGGACATTAGGTCAGAAGCCCTGATCGGTTCTCCTCATTCTTTTAAAGGCTATGTGGAGGTCTCCTCTCTGTTATATAGCTTTGCCCCTTAAGCACCCCTTCTTGATTACAAATGAACACTGTCTTATATACTGATAATCAATTGCTTTGAAGTTTTTAGTTGTTTTTTTTTTGTCTAATCCTCTAAATTTTCTCTAATTTCTCTTATTCCACATCAGTTTATTATTTAGCTGGCTCTGTACCAGCTTTGCTTATTCTGTTGTGTTAAATATTCCATATTTAATTTTCCTTCTTCACTAAATATTGTGCCTAGAGCCTATAGCTTAAAATGTTTTACTTTTTCTCTAGATTCTCCATTCAATGTATAACTCAAGTTTTCCATTCCTCCTACATTTTTTTAATAGTTTGGTCCTTTTATTGCTAATTTTCATTTCAAATTTATTAAAATTTGTACCAGATTTATGATATCAAAATTGTCAGCTCTTTGCTTTATGCAGACTAAGTTATACTTCTAAATAAATCTGCTACAAGTCTGCAAGATTCGCTGACTAAATTGAGTGACTGTTGTAATAGATATGGTATGAAGGTCAGCAATAAAAAGGACAAAGACATTGAAAATAGGCAGAATAATTGAAAATGTCAACTACTTTGTGAATGGAGAACCTGTGGAACAAGTAAAACATTTCAGCTACTTAGGCACGATTTTTAGTGAAGATGGTAAGTTAAATATGGAAATAGACAACAGAATCAACAAAGCTGGTATGGTAGTAAGTCAATTGAATAAATTCATATGGAATTAGAGAGAAATTAGCCGGAACACTAAATTACTGTATACAAGACAGTCAAACCAGTTTTAACTTATGGATCTGAAAGTTGGGTCAGAAGTAAAACACTTGACCAAAGACTAGAGACCGCAGATATAAGAGTCCTGAGAAAGATTAGAGGTGTGAACAGATGGCATCAATGGTAATATCATATTAAAAACGAGGATATTAGGAAAGAACTTGACATTGTCAGCATACAGGAATGCGTTAGCAGAGCTAATCTCAGGTGGAATGGTCACTTAAACAGAATGGGCAAGGAAAGATTAGCAAAATAAGTGTTCTTTGCCAGGTTGGCAGGAAAACGACCCAGAGGAAGACCAAGATATAGGTGGATTGATACAGTACAAAGTGCCTTAGATGATAGAAATATAAAATCTGATAATTTTGGAGTCTTGATAAGTAACATACTGATTTGGAAGGAAATTGTAGATAGGAAGTTAATAATAATGTAAATTTTTCATGTAGTACTATCATATCCTGTACACCCCTTGAGGGTACATGGCAGGAAGTTGATGATGATGATTTATTTATGAATAGCATCTTCGTGAAGCAAAGAACCAAGTTTGATCCATAAAATAATGAATAAGAGTGGAGATTGTGTGCATCATGACCTTAAACCTGATTTTACATCAAACAAATTTGAAACAAATTTCAATTCTAACTGCTGACTTACAACTCAGATATAGACATATAGCATGTGTTGTTTTGCATATTATTTCATCTGTTGTAATTGTAGTGTACCTGGCACTTTGTCATGTGCCTTTTCTAGATCTAGAAAACTCAAGTATCCTTGTTTATTCCAATGATTTCTCAACTGTTTGTTAAGTGAAAAGCTGAGCTATATTTCGTCTGAACCCAGCATGTTCTTGTCCAAGTTTTTCTTACCTCTTCTCTAATATGCTTGTTAAGTGTTACCTGGAATACTTAGTAGAGAAAATACTCTGCAATTCTCACATTCAGCTTCATTTTTCTTTTTTATAGATGGGAATTGTGGGAACTCTACTCCAGTCATCTGGAATTTGACCATGACCATGCCTTCTGAAGTGTGCTGTGTAACCACTGTAATTGTGTGTAATTTAAAAATTTCATTGTCCAGTTCCCCATTTTGAAGTTTGTTACATACTTCTTGAAATAACTCTTCAAGAAGTTGGCATAACTCTTCTTGAAATTGTCATTCAACCAAGAATGTTTGTTGTGTTTTATATTGATATCTATTTATATCATGATAAATATTATCTGAATATAACACCCTATATTTATTTTTCAAGATCTCACCTGATTTTAACCTTGTGATTTAATGGCAGTTACATCCACATTACTTTTCTGATTCTTCTCCTATTTAAACTTCCTTTATTTTAACATGACTGGAACATATACTGCTTGGAAAGAAGTCAACGGACACCTGCATGGGCAAGTTGTATCCTGCCATGTAATGAATCAAGCATTTGTATAGTATGCCCACAGATACGAGATCCTTCGACACTTCTATGCATGTCAAAAGAAGGAGAATCCATTCCGATAATAGGGTAATCAATCCGTATTGTGGGATGAGTGTTTATTATTACATGCTGGAAAATTAACTTCTCTTTTATGATCATTGTAATTTTTAAAGTAACTATTTCGTTTGTATAATAGTTGGAAAATGTTACGTATAAAGCACGTGATTTCACTCGTGTTGGTGACCAATTTGTGCATCGCCTTATTTCTTTCTCCCCTTCAACATGAACTGACAATTCTTGGCAGTCTGCCAGCTACATCTCTCGCTTCTGTGGTCGGACTATAGCCAGCATAAATTGGAGGAAGATGATGCTCCTAATTCATTGCAACTGTGTTCAGGTGAAATGACTGCAAGAAGGGAACTGATGTACACTGCTTCAGTTCTTGTCCAAGTTTGAAAGATTTGTTGTGATAGGATAATAGGTTGCAGGTCTGTATTTAGGCATATTGTTGACAAATTGGTTCATCTCAGGTCAACAATCAGTGATACCATACTGAGAGGGGAAATACAGAGAGTCAACTGCAAGTGCTACCTGGAGTGGATAATTGATCTACCACACTCATTCAACATGACTGTAGGATGCTACAAATAATAATATACAAAAACCGCCATTCATCAGTCGACACTTTGAATGTAGAGTTCCAGGCATTGACTGTGACACAAATCTGCACAAACAGATTTAGAACCAAGGCTCACAACATGGGTTTCCATGGTAGGACTGCAATATTCAATCCCTATATTATCCATACCATGCAGTGCTGCCTTCAATGGTGCAGTACAGCGGGACTTGGAAGCTTGTAAAGCTGTGTTAATTGGAGCAACGAATCATGTTACACTCTTTACTGAGCAGATGGATGGCTGTTTTGGATGTCCAGTGAAATGTCTCTTACCAGAGTGTGTAACCACATCTATGAAATTCAGAGGTGGCACTATGATGGTCTGTTCCTGTTATTTTATTCCTGGTTTGGCCTCAAACTTCTATTTGTGGTGCCATGTACATTGAACTCTGAGAGGTATCTGAACATTCTGGACAATGCAATGCTTCCTACTTTGTGGTGTTTCTACAGAACTAGCCATTGTCTCTTTCAGCAAGCCAGTGCATTGTTTCACAAAGCTGCTGCTGTAATTGCATGGATTGTGTACATGAACATCACCATACTTGAACTGGCTTCTACAGAGCTCTGATCTCAATCGTATTGATGAACTGGAGCATTGGGTAAGGTCAAGGGATGTCTGCTCTTCAACAGCCCAGGATCTCATTATATGCTTACAAGAAGAATGGTCCAAAATTTCCATGATTGCTATCATATACTTGTGGAAATTATGCCTTGTAGGTATGAATGCTGCAGTCATTGCAGCATAAGTAGGTCCTTCATCTTATTAAGGTGGGTGTGATTGCTGTTTGTTCCTCACTCTATGGTGTCCATTAAACTTCTTTCCAAGCAGTATATGCTATAATTAAATGGATAAAACTTATTGTGGATTATTTACTGAAACTTTACGCAGCAACCGAGAGTTCACTTATGAAAAACACACCTCTCCAACACTTCGAGTTCCTTAGTACTGAGAGTTTTTGCTCTCTTAGGTTCTGCATAGTCTCTGACAAAAACCAGTGAGTTTGAAACAGCTGTCAGACTAGTGAAACCTTATCAAAATGACCAATAGGAGGCGAATATACGTATGGGTTCTTTGAGCATTCGTCGCTCCTATAAGGTTTGGCTAGGCCATCTCATAGTATGGCAGTGAGCGTATTCTCTCAAGCTCTCTGGTCAATTTTTGCACAAAATTTTTATAGCTTCTGTATTCAGCTTTGAAATGATGTTCGATTTAATATCCACTTAATTTATATAATTTTGCATCGCCCAAGTGAAGCCTTTGACTCTTTATTTTAGTAAATACTTTACGCACCGACTGAGAGTTTGCTTATGGAAAATACACCTCCCCGATGCTTTGAGTTCCTTAGTACTGATAGTTTTTGCTGTCAGTACTAAATATTACATAGTATTGAGAGTTTTTGCTCTCTTAGGATTCTGTCTAGTCTCTGATGAAAACCAATGAGTTTGAAACAGTTAGACTAGTGAAACCTTATCAAAATGAACTAATAGGAGGTGATTATATGGGTGTTTTGAGCATTCGTCGCTCCTGTAAGGTTTGGCTACGGCAAATCGTAGTATGGCGGCAAGTATATTCCTCCCAAGCTCTGTGGTCAATTTTTGCATGAAACTTTTATAGTTCATGTATTCAACTTTGAAATGATGTTGGATTTAATATCCACTTAATTTAGATAATTGCTGTGAATTATACTTGCATAATATTTTTATCATTATAAATTAAAGATACCAAGAAATTATATTCTTGGTTTAATCCTTTATCCAAGTGTAAGCGAACAAGTTGCACCTGAACTATTTTCAGGGCTTGGCAACTCATATAAAGAAGCTAATGACTTCACATCACTTGCCTTAGTATCCCATAATGCGAAGCACATCTCCTTGCAGACACTTGCCTTAGTATCTCCTTGCAGAGATACTAAGCCAAGTGTCTGCCTTGTATGAACCATAATTTTGTACAAAATCATGTTCTTAGTTATCAAGAAGACCACAATCTTGTATAGGTTTCATCTCTAGTGGAATTCCATTCCCTCAGACGTTCTCAACCTGGTATTAGTCAATACTACAACTGCGAAGTTGGAACTTAGAGACTACTTTTTATGGTGAACCCATCCATGAGAGGTTGGTTAGTCTATCGTACACTAGTACTGTGGATGGACAATAAGGAACTTTCTTGCATTGACTTAAAAAGCTGTGGACTGTATTCCTTGGGAAACTGTTCCAGAGGCCAACAGTGGAAGGGATGAACAAAGAAGAGGAGAAGTTTGTTCTGTGGGTTTGGAGTTGAATTGTGAGAGGGTCTTAGCTACTGTATGTGTTTAGAGAGATTTGCAAGAGGGGATGGGAGAATTACTGATGCCAGTTCTGATGAACAGTAGCTGTAGAAGATTCAGGCTGTGGAGACTTGAATGCCTGTGTGAGTGGAATGTATTACTGAGATAGGGGTCATCAGTCAATCTAACTGCTCTTTTCTGTATAGAATCCAATATTTCTATGAGTCCTTAGTGGCGCCACCCCAGATAGCAGTATTCAATGATCAGATGAGTTTGTGATTTGTATTGTGGTAAGAGCTGTTTGAAATTAAAGTAATGTTTAAAGTGAAAGAGAAAACTTAAATTTTTGATATAGAGGAGGCATTATTTGTGATATGTCTGTACCAAAAGAGATTTGAGGTTAGAGTATTTCAAAGTAAATTTCTTCATGAATAGGAATTTGGTATTGTCAAGGGGAAGATTAGAAAAAAGGTTGTTTTTTTTTTGTTGGAAATAATGCATAGCTGTGTTTTGTTATGTTGAAGTTAGTAATGTTGTCCAAACTCCATTGAAGATTAGAATTTAAGATAGTAGAGACCACTTTGCAAGGTTTTGTAAATGAAGTGTGCAATGTGCTGTCCTCAGCAAAACTGTGTACTGGATTGACAGCCAGCTGGAGTATATCATTTATGTATAGAAAAAAGAAAGTGAGTGAGTGAGTGAAAGAACAGAGCTTTATGGGACCCCAGCAATAGTTGGGGTCCTACAAGGACAATAAGGAGCCATCCATAATCACTCAAAGTAAACCTGCTGTTAGAAAGCTGGCTACCCAGTTTCAGAAATGAAAATAACAGAATGAATGATGGGAGTTTACTTAATAGACCTTTATGCTAAACTCGGGCAATCATCTCATTCATCATATACATCATCATCATCATACGTATCAAGGATTTAGGGCTAGTATGACCTGTTCCGGCCTTAGAAGTCATCGTTGAATCGTTTAAGAGGACGTCCTGGTTTTCTTTTTCCTATTGGCTTGTACTTTAAGGCTTGTTTTGGTAATCTTTCTGTTTTCATTCTTTGAACGTGTTCCATCCATTTATGTTTATATTTTTTAATTTTTTCTATTACTAGTTCTTGGTTTAATTCTTTCATAATTTCTTCATTTCTTTTGTGATCAAATAGGGTATACTTTGCAGTTTTTCTCATAAACTTCATTTCTGCTGTTGTTAATCTTTGTTTTTCTTTTTGTTTTATTGTCCAGATTTCGCTTCCATACATTAAGACCGGTAGGGCTAATGTATTGTATACTTTTAGCCTGGTTTGTTTTTGAACTAGGTTTGGTTTAAATATAGAGTTAATTACTCCTGTTATTTTTAAATATTTTGCAATTTTTATGTTTATATCTTTTTCATTTTCATATGTGATCATACATCCTAGGTAGTTAAATGAATTCACCTGTTCTAAGATCTTGTTATCTATTACTATTTTAGTTGTTGCTGGATCTTGTCCTTGAAAGGCCATAGTTTTTGATTTTTCCGTTGATATTATCATACCATAATCTTTGGATATCTCATTTAGATTGAAAATAGCTTTCTGTAGGTTATCTTCAGAATTTGTAATTATTATTTGGACGTCTGCAAAGAGGAGAGTGTTTAAGTTAACTGTAGGTGAAAGTTTAATTCTTTGATGTAAATTTTTACTCCATTTTATTATTATTTCATTTAAGTAGATATTAAAAAGAGTTGCTGAGAGGGGACATCCCTGTCGGACCCCTTGGTTTATCTCTCTTGTATATGATAGCTCATGATTTAATCTTATTTGTATTTGATTATTTTCATATATACTTGTGATAGCTTTTAGGATATTATTTGGTATTTGTCTTTCTTTTAATATGTTAAATAATGTTTCTTTTAACTTTGTCAAATGCTTTTTCAAAGTCAATAAATGCAATATGTGTTTCTAAATTATATTCTCTTCTTTTCTCTATTATTAATTTTAGGCAAAAGGCTTGGTCTATACATGATCGTCCTTTTCTAAATCCATTCTGTACCTCTAGAATAAAGTTTTCGGAATATTTCATTAGTTTTGTTATTTAAGATTCTGCTATATATTTTGTAACAGGAATTTAGTATACTGATACCTCTATAATTTTTAGGGTCATCTCTGTTACCTTTCTTAAAGATAGGAATCACAATTGCTTTTTTCCATTCTATTGAGGGATACCAGTTGAGTAAATTTTATTTAAAAATAATAAGAGTCTTTCTTTGAATCTTGTTCCTGCGTATTTATATAGTTCTGAACCTAGCTATCTTCTCCAGGTGATTTTCCGTTTCTTGTTTCTTTCAGGCTGATTTCTAATTCTTCTTCAGTTATTTCATTTTCGTTAATTGTTTGCCAGTTGTCTTTTTTAAAATATTTGTCTGTCCACAGTTCTGTGTAGTAATTTAGAAATTCTTCTAATTTCAATTCAGTGTTTAATTTTATGTTTTCTTTGGTATCTGCATTTAGGTGTTTCAAAATCTTATATACATTGGGTCTTATTTTATATAAATCATGTTCTAAATTAGAAACAAATTTTTCCATGATTCTCTGTCTTTTTCCGACTTCTCTTTTAGCTATGGCTCTTATTCTTTTATATTCTATTTCATCTTCTAATCTTTTACTGCTTAACCATTTGTGATAGGCTTCTTTTTTCTTTTTGATTATTTCTTTGATTGTATCATCCCAGATCTTCAGTTTTTTCTTTTATTGAATTTTTTGGCCTTTCCAAAGCTTTCATTTGCTGCTGCATTTAGTATTGTTTTTATATTAAGCCATTCTATTTCTATTTCTTCATTTTGTTTTATTTTATCTAGATATTGGTTAATTCTTTGTTCACATAGCCTTTGTACATTTGTGTCATTCAATAGTCTAGTTTTATAAACAAATGTTTCAATTTTTCTTTCTGTTCTTGTTACTTGTAGCCATTTAGGTGGTAATCTTAATTTTATTTTAACAAGGAAATGGTCACTGCTTATTTCATATCCTCTGTGAACTCTAGTATCTAGTGAAAATTTTGATGTCTTTTCGTTTAATATGAAGTAATCTAATATTGATTTCCATCCTGTTGCTGCCCAAGTATATTTATGTATGTCTTTATGTTTATAGAAGGAATTCATTATTTTTAGGTTATTATAAACTACAAAGTCAATCAATTTTTTACCATTTCTGTTCAGAGTGTGTTCTCCATGTATTCCTATATTATTATTAATTTTTGTGTTTCCAATTCTTGCATTTAAGTCTCCTGCTAAAATTATGTAATCATTTTTATTTATTTTATTATATATGTTTTGTAGCTGATTATAAAAATCAATATTATCCTGTTCTCTTCCTTCTTCTGGGGCATATAAACCAATTATTGTTAAATAGCCTCTATCTATTTTTATTTTAGTTTCTATTATTCTTTCATTCCATAATTTATAATGTTTTAACTGTTTTGAAAGGGAGTTATGAATCCAAATCATGACTCCTGCTTGTGCTCTTTTGGTCTCTGTCAACTCCATTGTATATCACATTAAAATTTTCAGTTCTCATAGTTCCTTTTAATTTCTTTTTTGTTTCTGTGATTACTGCTATTTTAAAATTTCTTTCATTTAATAACTGGTCTAATTCTATTTGTTTATATGCTATTCCTGTTACATTCCAGCTTGCTATATGTATTATATTTTGTCATTTTCATTTTCCCTTTTCCATTCCAATGTCGTTTCCCATAGATTCAATCCGATTATCTTTTTCTGTCAGCTTACAAGTAGGATTATGTTCTCCATGTCAGGGGACTAGCCTGATGATGGAATAGTTCAGTGGTAGGGCTGCTACCTTAAGGCTTCCGAACTTGCCTTCTTCCGAATTTAAACCCATAGGAGGAATAGGGTATATTGAAGGGGAAAGAGTAGATTATAGAAGAAATATAGTAAGGTTTATAGAGAGGGCATAGTTGTAAGGCCAGAAATGAAAAGACCCCATGGCCCTCGAGTACTCTAATAGCATAAGGGTCATAAAGTGAGAAGAGTTGGCTGATAAGGCCTTATAGGAAAGATTAAAGTAAGTGGATCTTCCTCAAAGGAGAAGAAGGAGAGGATAGATCCAGCTAGGGGTCCATGGGAGTGCCGCTTCCCTTACAATCAAGATGATTGCCCCTTATGGCCCTGTTGGTCCACGAGTCCTTATTCCATTTTATATATATATATATATATATATATATATATATATATGGTGGTGTTGTCCATATATATATATATGGACCACCCCACCATATATATATACACACACACACACACGCACATGTACACACACACATGGTGGGCTCCCCTATCCGCCACCCAGGGGATGCGCTCTCTAGGGGTTACAGGGTCTCCTGTATTCTTATTTGATAGCTGATGGATCACCTCTTGTGTGTGAGAGCACCGACCGTAACACAAAACATATATGCTATTCTAGTGGCATGATACAAATCATATTTAACTCTTTATTTGACAATGTTGCTGTTAGGCAACATGAGTTTACAGTTGTTCTATTCCCATTCCAATAAGAGTTTCCACCCAATTGTTGTCATTATTGTTTTGAGGCAACATTTATCTTCATGGATGCACAACGAGAAACTCGTTGTGATATTTAGAGAGGAGATTTACTAGTGGTGTGTGTCGAAGATTGTGATTCTGATGAATCAAATGCTGTAAGTGTCAGTTGCCACTGAAATCTGTAAAATGATGGAACAATGAAGAAAAGAAGAAATCTGATGCGAATTCCCCAAATATTGTCACCCAACACAATATACACATGTGTGGAGTTGATTTAGCTGGAATGCTAATCAAACTCTATAGGGTAACTAAATGATGGTATCTGAAGATTTTTGGATATTTACTTGACCTGTGCATAGTGAGCTCTTGGTTACTTATCAAAGAGAAACTGGAGACCAAAAGACCCTGTGCAATTTAGGCTTCACATCACAGATGTACTGATGCATGCAAATAAAAGAAAGCCAGTAAGACCATCAGTAGATCAACCAACACCAAAGAAGGCAGCACAGCACTGTCAAGTACCCATACACGATGTACAGTATGATTGTATGGATTATTGACCAATTCATTGGGCAAAAGGCAGATGCTGACATTGCAAAAACGGATTTACAACTATAAGATGTACAAAATATAATTTAGTTTTTGCCTACAAAAAATTGTTTTGTTGATTTTCATACGAAGAAAGAAATTATGTTGTCAGACACGTTCAGCAAATATCTTGTCAAATCTGGGCAATGCTTGTTCATTTCAACATTGTATAATTACTAAAAAAATATAATAAATAAAATTTTTAAGTCACTTTTCTTACCTACTGATTCATGTTGTATCTAATTATTCAATTTTATTTATTTATTTATTTATTTTTTTATTTTTGTAATTTCCCCATTTGCCAAACAAAGGGTTAAAAATTGCATTTATGAGTTCTACTCTGAGCCATGTACACTTCATAGAATATACAGTGTTTGATTATTTACCGTGATTAAACACTTTGTATAATTGCATCTGATCATAATAAAATTTTTATATCCATATACTGATTATCATTTTTTAAAAAAAATCTGTGTTTACTGTATCATAATATTTTATTGTTTACTTATTTATGTTTTGTCCATTTCATAACCTTGGTCATATGCAATACGGTAAGTCATTTGGGGAGCATAAATTCCCATATTGAAAGTAAGAAAACATTTATGGTATTAAAATTTGAAAATGAAGCTTAAAACTAAACGGTTTCTTGCATCCTTGAGCTGAGTCCCTCAGCATTCTTTCTGTTTTTTTTTATATGTAGTTTGTGAGATATCATGTAAATGTATCTTTATTAAGCATGCCATTATCTCCTTGACTTCATAGTGACAGCTTCATATCGAAGTGAATTTTTAATATTGGAAGAACAACATTCAAGACAGCAACTAAACTTTTCTACAAATGAGATAGAGCTGTACGATGAGCCATTTGTCAAGGAGGAACTCAAAACATGACTTTTACTCTTCTCTTGCATTGTGGTAGGATCTGATGACATCCATCAGATATGATAAGATATCTTTTCTGGATTTCCTTCTCTGACTATGCAACAGAGTACTTACAGAGGAAGAGTTTCTAAATTCTGTTGGGATATGTTAATTGCCACTACTATACCAAAATCAGGAAAGGATCCAACACAAGAAATCTATTATTGACCTATTACTCTGACTAGCTGTTTGGAAGATATATTGAGGAAATGGTAAATGCTAGATTTCTCTGGTATTTAGGAAGCAGTGAACTTCTCTCTCTCCAACACACAATGCGACTTTTGTAGATATTGTTTCATGTTGGACCATTTGGTCCATTTAGAATCTAGTCTCACATAGCATCTGGAGAATATGTCAGAGAACACTGAAACATGGAAAAAAACCTTATGACACAACCTGGAGATATGGCTTATTAAAAGACTGATTTCAGGGAGGGGGTACCTTCTTGTGTTTATCAAAAACTTTCTCTCTAGCCAAGTCCTCAAAATCCGAGTGGAAAATGCATTTTGCAAAGAGGCTGTTTCCCAAAGCTCTGTTTGAAGTTTGACTCTTTGCTCTTAAAGTGAATCGCTCTCTAAAATACTTCTTCCCTCCATGTGAAACATCTGCTGTGGTAGAGAAAATCTCTCGGTACTGGCATCTTCACGTATCCTTGGTTCTACTTCTCCTGAGTCCTTTTTTTTAATATTCTCTCTTTCATACTACCATCACTGGGATCTGATGTCTTGCTGCTGTGTTTGTCATATGGTGCGACCCATGAATATCCAGAAAGGAGGATCCTTTAGTTCAGGGGTCGGCAACCGGAGGCCTGCAGGCCACATGCGGCCCAAACGTGCATTTTTGGCGGCCTATGAAAGGTTGACCATACTTACATGGCATGCGGTTCATATGTTGAATTATTTAAATAATATATTTTATAATATGAATAATAAATTAATCATGAATAAATAAATATACAAATAAACTAGGGGGGGTTATTCCCCCTGGCACCTAGGGCACCCAACCCTCCGTATTCCGGACTGGTAGGCCAGTTCTCCTTGAATTCTGCTGACTCAAATTTTGAAGACTTGAAAGGAGGGTTCTGGTGCCTATGGCTCCCAACCCCCAAGTTCCGGACTGGTAGACTGGTTCTCCTTGAATTTTGAAGACTCGAAAGAGGGGCGCCTATGCCTCCCCCCAGTTCTTGACTGGTAGGCCGGTTCTCCTTGAATTTTGAAGACTCGGAAGATTCGAAAGGCCCCCCCTCCTCTTCCATATGCCTTCCCACTTTTATTCTGCAATCAATTTTACAATCTTCTCCCCTGTCATTCCACTGCTCCCATGGGTTGTCGAAGAAAACATATATAGAAGTGATCATTTTCCCATTATTAGCACTACACCTTTAAGGGAATCATGTTCTCCTACACAAATGCTCAAGTATAAAATGGACTAGACTGACCAGAATTCATTTTACAATCTTGCAAAATTGAATACTGAAGCAGTCAGCCAAACAACTATCAGTGAAGTATGTAACAGATTGTATTGTCCATGTAGCAATTCCAAAAACGTCATCCTGATTTTAACTCGATCCTAAACCTTGGTGGAATCCAGAGTGTCAAGCAGCAAAAAAAAAAAAAAATCAAGATAGAGCATTTGGTATCTTTCTTGATACCCTACTACAACAAACTTAATAGCATTTAAACATGCTTGTGCCAAATCATGTTATGTGAGACTAGAGTTAAAAAACAATCCTGGATCCATTTCTATTAATCAAACAACCGATCAAAAATTGTTTGGGATAAAATTCAGACGATAAAAGGTAGATACAGAACACACACTGTTTGTCTACCTTGGAACATAATGGATCTGTTGTTGCTGATCCCAAAGCTATTTCAGATACTTTGGTTGGGAGAAAACTTTGCCAGATAGTTGTTGGAGAGGTTCAGAGATAGCTGACTAAGCTTGTTTCTTGTCTCTGGAATGTGGAATATGAGGACAGATTGAGAAAATGAAAATTATAGAGCTTAACGTAGAAGGAAGAGGGGGAGACATGATTGAGACATATAAGTCAGTAATGGGTAATTACCAGATTAATGTGGATTAGATTTTTCATAGAATATCTGAAAACAGGTGGAATGCGAGGCTATTCCTGGAAGCTGTGAGGAGGGAATTTTTTGCATGGAGAGTGGTGGGTGATTGGAATGCATTGCCTGAGAGTGGTGAGTGCAGAGACGGTGATTGCATTTAAGTCGAGGTATGATGAGCTGTGCATATGAGAGAGAGGCCTTTCGTGATGGGTTTCTGACTCCATGGAGGTCTGTTGATAATAGTAATAATTTATCATGCACCTGTATGTTCAAGGCTTGATAATGGATCTCAGGTTTACATTCCTGCAAGGGAGAGCACACTCCAATGGTTGGACCCTATTCATCATCAGGGTAGCTGAATTGCTACTAATGCTCTGAACACACCACCCACTCAGTCTTTATGTTAAATCAAATGAATCCCCTATATCGTATCACTTAGATGATAACATTTGTCTCTTAATTATGGCCTAAAAAAAAGTATTTTTTTTTTAGGCCATAATTAAAAAGTTCCAGGTCATCCTACATAGACTAGGCTATGTTCTCTGTTTGGGAAGTCCATTATCATGCATGGCATACTTCCATTCATCATGTCCATTAAAGAGCCTCTGGAAGCTATTGGCATGAATGCCAATCGCTCTCCCCCCCCAAGTTCCGGACTGGTAGGCTGGTTCTCCTTGAAGACTCCAAAGGAGGGTTCTGGGGCCTATGGCACCTAACCCCCAAGTTCTGGACTGGTAGGTTGGTTCTTGAATTTTGAAGACTCGAAAGGGGTCCCCCCCCCCCCCCCCGATGCCTACAGCTCCCAACTCCCTGAGTTCTGTACTAGTAGGCTGGTTCTCCTTGAATTCTGAAGACTCGACACTCAGGATAGCCCCCGAGTTTTGAAACGTTTCAAAAATGTGACATAAAAAGGCTTATTTTATATATATATATATATATATATATATATATATATAAATTAAAAAAAAAATAATTTCACATTATTTCAGTGGGATACTGATATGTACAGATGTGATGTCCCGTGGGGTAGACATTCCAGAAGTTCACTGGGTTATTCAGTATGACCCTCCTAATTCTGCAAGGTAAGTGTTTTTTTCTTTCTTTTCTTTTTTTCTCTTCCTGAGACATTAAAGCATTACAAAATTTGATATTATAAATGACAGTTCAAAAAACTACATTTATATAAAGCAAGTGGAGGAGTACTGTCAACTTTAAATGTTGCTGTGTTTCTTATGGTTGTGACTGCTAAATAATGTAAGTCTGTAACACAAGTTCAAATCTATTGATCCCTGCTCTCTTCTCAATAAAATAATCTTGCATTCAGATTTTTACTTGTAGGGGAATATAATGAGTAATGACTAAAGCACATCCATCATTTTTGTAAAATATGTTACAATCTTACATGTTGATGACCTTTGGTTGAAAAGACATAGGTTGGAATCCCATTTAGTATACTGAAAAAGAAACTTCTTGTTGAGAGGCTTATACGCTGGTTAAACATGATAACTAATATTTAAGGAATTGACAGCTATATTACTAGAAATATAAATTAATTAAACTTTAATATATACTTTCCGATATTTCGGCAAACGTCATGTTGCCATCTTCTTGGGAACTTAATACAAAGACACGTGCACACAAGTACTACATAACAGCAAATAAGAACTGAAGCTAGGAAGCTAACGTTTTCCTAAAGTCCTGATGGTGCCCCCTGGTGGGCTATATTGGTGGTTCTTGGCCTTTGGGCTGAAGTTCTTCTGATAAATGTTTCCCAAATTTGGGGCAGTCTCATGCATCCAAATTTGTTGAGGTTTGGCATGTTCCTAAGAGCTGAGGCTGAATTCCATGAATAGTCTTTCATACTTGAACTTGCTGCGGTGTATGACTGTGGCTTTTTTCCATCTTATTCTGTGGCGAGAATCCAGAGCGTGGTCTGCAAGCCCAGAGTGGCTGCACTGGTGAAATCAGATGTAATCCTTGTGTTCTGAGATTCTGATATTTGCTGTCCTGCCTGTTTGGCCAAAGTAAGACAATTTACAGCTGCAAGGGACCTGGTATACACCAGGTAGGTGTAGGGGAAGTGGTTGGTCTTTAGTGGAGCAGATAAGGGATGCCAGTTTTCTATGTGGTCTGTAACAAGTGGTTAAGTCATGTTTCCTTAAGATTTTGTTGATTTTTTCCGAGGTGCCTCAGATGTAGGGAATGGTGATGGATTTAGAGTAATCTTTTTTGTGAAGGGGAGGGGGTGGTGGGTTGTGGATAACTGGGTTAAGTATTTTCTGGATTTTTTGGAGGGGGGGGGGGTAGCCATTGGCTGAGAAAGTGTCACGGATGTGATTTAGTTCAGTGGTTAGGGCTTGATCATTTGAGCAGATTATTTTTGCCCTGTTGAATAGTGTCTTAACTCCATATTGTTGTGGGGGGGGGGGTGATGGGATTGTTGGTGAATGTATCTGCCTGTATGGGTGGGTTTTCTATAAACTGAGAAAACCAAGGTTCCATCAGGTTGGGGGTGACTGGTGTGTCTAGGAAGGGGAGGTTATTGTTTTCCTCTTTTTCCAGGATGAACTTGATTCTAGGGTGTTGGTTGTTTAAGTGTGTTAGGAAGGAGAGGAGTGAATCCGGGCCATGTGGCCAAATTGCAAACACATCATCAACGTAGCGAAGCCACATGGTAAGTTTTTGTGGGGCTGAGTTTAAGGCTTTCTCTTCAAAAGTCTCCATAAAGAAGTTGGCCAAGGGTGGGGAAAGTGGTGAACCCATGGCTGTCCCATCTATCTGTTTGTAGAATTTTTTCTGCCAAACGAAATAGCCTGAGTTCATTGTAAACTGAAATAGGGCTGAGATATCGGGAGGAAATTTAGCTTGGATTAGCTCTAGGGTTTCTTTGAGGGGTACATTCGTGAATAGGGAGGAGACATCAAAACTGACCATTATGTCATTTTGTTGCAGTGTAAGGTTTTCTACTGGCTTTGAAGTGGGCTGAGTTTTTTATGTGTAATGGTGTGTTGCCAGTATAGTGTGAGAGCGCTTTGGCTAAATGCTTGGCTAGTTTGTAAGAGGGGAATCAATGCCATCCACTATGGGACGTAATGGCACATTTTCTTTATGTATTTTTGGGAGCCCATATATGCGGGGGGGGGGTCTAGAGTTATAGGGTTTTAGTCTGTTGGTAACCTCCACAGGCCAAGAAGTAACCTTCTTAAGGAGCCTATGGAGTTTTCTAATTTGTGAGTTGGTGGGATTGTAATTAATGGAGAGGTAAGTGGATCGATCTAATAGCAAAGCCTTGAGCTTACCTGTGTGGTCACTAAGGTTGAGTACCACAGTGGCATTCCTCTTATCCGCTTTGGTGATCACTATTTCTTTGTTTCTCTTCAATTATTGTAGTGACTTGTATTCACTAATAGATATGTTGGAGTTTGGAGGTTTTGCTTTTTTGAGAACACAGGCTACATCCAATCGAATATCGTTGGCGATTTGGCTTGGAAGTTGGCGAATTCCGCATTCAATTTGGATCATTAATTCCTCTGCCGGTAATTTCTTAGGAGCAATGGCGAAGTTGTGACCACGTGACAGAGCGTTGAGTGCTTCAGGCTTCAAGATAACTGAAGAAAGGTTAACTCTACAGTGTTGGTTTGTAGTTTAGGTTTGATGGAACCTTGGTTTTCTCAGTTTATAGAAAACCCACCCATATAGGCAGATACATTCACCAACAATCCCATCACCCCCCCCTCACAATAATATGGAGTTATTAAGACACTATTCAACAGGGCAAAAATAATCTGCTCAAATGATCAAGCCCTAACCACTGAACTAAATCACATCCGTGACACTTTCTCAGCCAATGGCTATCCCCCCCTCCAAAAAATCCAGAAAATACTTAACCCAGTTATCCACAACCCACCACCCCCCTCCCCTTCACAAAAAAGATTACTCTAAATCCATCACCATTCCCTACATCTGAGGCACCTCGGAAAAAATCAACAAAATCTTAAGGAAACATGACTTAACCACTTGTTACAGACCACATAGAAAATTGGCATCCCTTATACGCTCCACTAAAGACCAACCACTTCCCCTAGACCTACCTGGTGTATACCAGGTCCCTTGCAGCTGTAAATTGTCTTACTTTGGCCAAACAGGCAGGACAGCAAATATCAGAATCTCAGAACACAAGGATTACATCCGATTTCACCAGTACAGCCACTCTGGGCTTGCAGACCACGCTCTGGATACTCGCCACAGAATAAGATGGAAAAAAGCCACAGTCATACACCGCAGCAAGTTCAAGTATGAAAGACTATTCATGGAATCAGCCTCAGCCCTTAGGAACATGCCAAACCTCAACAAATTTGGATGCATGAGACTGCCCCAAATTTGGGAAACATTTATTAGAAGAACTTCAGCCCAAAGGCCAAGAACCACCAATATAGCCCACCAGGGGACACCATCAGGACTTTAGGAAAACGTTAGCTTCCTAGCTTCAGTTCTTATTTGCTGTTATGTAGTACTTGCATGCACGTGTCTTTGTATTAAGTTCCCAAGAAGATAGCAACGTGACGTTTGCCGAAATATTGGAAAGTATATATTAAAGTTTAATTAATTTATATTTCTAGTATACGCTGTCAATTCCTTAAATATTAGTTATCATGTTTAACCAGCGTATGAGCCTCTCAACAAGAATAATGATCATCCACAGAGATTCCTTCGCACGCAAGGCCTGCCATTACGGCAAACTGAAGCTTAAGTTATCCAGACAACTTAAACGCCTGGCATTCCTAAAACGCTGCCGGGATAATCAAGTTATCCCAAACTGTGTAAAATTTAAACACTGCTTCGTCTCACAGAAAGCTCTCCATATCTACAACCGGGCAAGCCAGGCTTTACTTCGGGAGTAAATTACCGCTACACGCGGTTCCCTAGCCGACATAAACAGAGCTATTTTAGCGCTAGAGGATGAGCTTTCACATACGCTTAATCACGAGCTTTGGTCAGTCCTACATGAAGTCTCGTGTACAGCAGCTAATAAAGAATTCGAACGAATACGGAGCCGACATATCAACAAGTTTGATAAATTAATAAAGAACTCGGCGTCCAAACCTAAACTACACACCAACACTGTAGTTAACCTTTTTTCAGTTATCTTGAAGCCTGAAGCACTCAACGCTCTGTCACGTGGTCACAACTTCGCCATTGCTCCTAAGAAATTACCGGCCGAGGAATTAATGATCCAAATTGAATGCGGAATTCGCCAACTTCCAAGCCACATCGCCAACGATATTCGATTGGATGTAGCCTGGGTTTTCAAAAAAGGAAAACCTCCAAAATCCAACATATCTATTAGTGAATACAAGTCACTACAAGAATTGAAGAGAAACAAAGAAATAGTGATCACCAAAGCGGATAAGGGGAACGCCACTGTGGTACTCAACCTTAATGACTATGCAGGTAAGCTCAAGGCTTTGCTATTAGATCGATCCACTTACCTCCCCATTAATTACAATCCCACCAACTCACAAATTAGAAAACTCCATAGGCTCCTTAAGAAGGTTACTTCTTGGCCTGTGGAGGTTACCAACAGACTAAAACCCTATAACTCTAGACCCCCCCCCCCCGCATATATGGGCTCCCAAAAATCCATAAAGAAAATGTGCCATTACGTCCCATAGTGGATGGCATTGATTCCCCCACTTACAAACTAGCCAAGCATTTAGCCAAAGCACTCTCACACTATACTGGCAACACACCATCACACATAAAAAAACTCAGCCCACTTCAAAGCCAGTATAGAAAACCTTACACTGCAACATAATGACATAATGGTCAGTTTTGATGTCTCCTCCCTATTCACGAATGTACCCCTCAAAGAAACCCTAGAGCTAATCCAAGCTAAATTTCCTCCCGATATCTCAGCCCTATTTCAGTTTACAATGAACTCAGGCTATTTCGTTTAGCAGGAAAAATTCTACAAACAGATAGAGGGGACAGCCATGGGTTCACCACTTTCCCCACCCTTGGCCAACTTCTTTATGGAGACTTTTGAAGCCTTAAACTCAGCCCCACAAAAACCTACCATATGGCTTCGCTACGTTGATGATGTGTTTTCTATTTGGCCACATGGCCCAGATTCACCCCTCTCCTTCCTAACACACTTAAACAACCAACACCCTAGAATCAAGTTCACCCTGGAAAAAGAGGAAAACAATAACCTCTCCTTCCTAGACACACTAGTCACCTGCCAACCTGATGGAACCTTGGTTTTCTCAGTTTATAGAAAACCCACCCATACAGGCAGATACATTCACCAATAATCCCATCACCCCCCCCCCCCCTCACAACAATATGGAGTTATTAAGACACTATTCAACAGGGCAAAAATAATCTGCTCAAATGATCAAGCCCTAACCACCGAACTAAATCACATCCGTGACACTTTCTCAGCCAATGGCTACCCCCCCTCCAAAAAATCCAGAAAATACTTAACCCAGTTATCCACAACCCACCACCCCCCTCCCCTTCACAAAAATATTACTCTAAATCCATCACCATTCCCTACATCCGAGGAACCTCGGAAAAAATCAACAAAATCTTAAGGAAACATGACTTAACCACTTGTTACAGACCACATAGAAAATTGGCATCCCTTATCCGCTCCACTGAAGACCAACCACTTCCCCTAGACCTACCTGGTGTATACCAGGTCACTTGCAGCTGTAAATTGTCTTACTTTGGCCAAACAGGCAGGACAGCAAATATCAGAATCTCACAACACAAGGACTACATCCGATTTCACCCGTACAGCCACTCTGGGCTTGCAGACCACGCTCTGGATACTCGCCACAGAATAAGATGGAAAAAAGCCACAGTCATACACTGCAGCAAGTTCAAGTATTAAAGACTATTCATGGAATCAGCCTCAGCCCTTAGGAACATGCCAAACCTCAACAAATTTGGATGCATGAGACTGCCCCAAATTTGGGAAACATTTATTAGAAGAACTTCAGCCCAAAGGCCAAGAACCACCAATATAGCCCACCAGGGGGCACCATCAGGACTTTAGGAAAACATTAGCTTCCTAGCTTCAGTTCTTATTTGCTGTTATGTAGTACTTGTGTACACATGTCTTTGTATTAAGTTCCCAAGAAGATGGCAATGCGACGTTTGTCGAAATATCGGAAAGTATATATTAAAGTTTAATTAATTTATATTTCTAGTATATGCTATCAATTCCTTAAATATTAGTTATCATGAAAAAGAAACTATCATAATTACGGCTATTTTGCCTGCTTCAGTTTAGGAGTGCCCCTGTTTAAATGTCATTGGCTATTTACTCACGGATTCTTAGGGCATTGTAGATGTAAATTTACCAAAAAGTATATGTAGCATAAGGAGGAGAAATTTACACATACCTTTTTCTGGGTGTTGCGGCTTTTCTTCTTTCTGTGATGTCCAAAAACTACTGAGTGTGTGGAGGGGGGGGGGGGTAGGAAATTTGGGAGAATTAAATTAGAAAAACCCGATTTTTTTCCGGTAATATATATATAAACATATATATTATATTACTATATTATATAGGGTGGGGGAAAAGGTGAAAGGGTTGATTTTTTATATAAGGAAGGGGAAAAAGGGGGTTGATGGCAGGTGGTCCGTTTTGACTAATTCTTGGTCGTCATCTGAACACTTAGGGAAAGTGGATGCTATGTCAGGTAGGTGCTTCTGTTTTTGAAGTGTTTTTGTTATCACCTATTGGTCGAAGTTGTGACCTCAATTTTATGTTGTGAAGCTTCCAAACCTCGGAGATTATGCAGGGCCTGTGTACGTTGATAGAGTTCGCGTAACATTTTATGGCTGTTGTTTCCGATATTCTTAGCATTGTTTCATTGTTTCATCTCCGAGGTTTGGAAGCTTCACAACATAAAATTGAGGTCACCACCCTGACCAATAGGCGATAACAAAAACACTTCAAAAACAGAATCACCTACCCGACCTGACATAGCATCCACCTTCTCAATGTGTTCAGATGACGACCAAGAATTAGTCGAAACGGACCGCACCCCGTCAACCCCCTTTTTTCCCTTCCTTATATAAAAAATCAACCCTTTCACCTTTTCCCCCACCCTATATAATATAGTAATATAATATATATGTTTATATATATATTACTGGAAAAAAACACGGGTTTTTCTACTTTAATTCTCCCAAATTGCCTACCCCCCCTCCACACACTCAGTAGTTTTTGGACATCGCAGAAAGAAGAAAAGCCTCAACACCCAGAAAAAGGTATGTGTAAATTTATCTTCCTTATGCTACATATACTTTTTGGTAAATTTACATCTACAATGCCCTAAGAATCCGTGAGTAAATAGCCAATGACATTTAAACGGGCACTCCTAAACTGAAGCAGGCAAAATAGCCGTAATTATAATAGTTTATTAAGAGGAGTAACATGGGAGTTTTCCCAGAAATAATATACATAATATACTGAAAAAGAAACTTTTTTTGGATTTTCAGCCAAAGTTGAATTAGCCTATTTTGTAAGGAGGTGGCAGGGTTATTTATACTGCAAAATAAGGAAACCAGCCAGAAAACACATATACACAATACACTGGTCTTATAAATTCATAGTTGGTTTAGCCATAATTACAACTAAACTATAACTATACTTACTAATGTTAGCAGTTACCTGTTTAGATTTTTACTCTGTATATGAACAGGCATCCACATGTTGAAAATGTTAGTGAATGATCAGTCTTTCCATGAATTATATTGTTTGTTGTATCATATATGTTTTTTTTTATTTATTTTTATTTTATATATATATATATATCTATGTGCATCATGACCTCTTCTTTCTTCTCTCATATTTTCAATGTCACCTTTTTTTTTACAGATTTCAAAAATTTCTCCCAGTTTCATCCATATATACCTTTCTGTTACACGTTTCAATAATCTGCTGAGTAAATTAAACAGGTAGACTATTACATATACTTAGGACAACAGATAGCAATGGAACAAAATATCATGGACGAAATTAAAAGACGCACGATGCTTGGGTGGAAAGCATTTGGAAAATTACATTCAGTGTTCAAAAGCCAACTACCATTATGCCTGAAGAGAAAAGTTTTTAAACAACGTATTCTTCCTATATTGACATATGGCTGTGAAACATGGACACTAAATGCAAAGGAAATTCGGAAATTTACACAATTTAATATGGAAGAAGTATGCTTGGTATCACAAGACTGGATTACAAAAGGAATACCTAGATAAAAAACCAAACCAAAGTCTCTGACATCATAGGAAGAGTGAAACATCTGAAGTGGCAATGGGCTGGGCATATTGCTTGAAGACGAGATCAACAATAGTCAAAAGAAGTACTGGATTGGATTACATGAGAGGAAAAATGACCACACCGCCGACTTAAATCACAGTGGATTAATGATATCATCAGATTTGCAAGAGTGACATGGGAAAGGAGCACCTTGGTCAGACAGTTTTGGAGTAATCTTGGAAAGGCCTTCATCTGGCAGTGGATTGACAATGGCTGATGATAATGATACCTTTCTGTAGGAACAAGGAATCTTGTATACCCCAATGGTGTTTGTAGAATGGAATGTTGTCTTTAGGGAAATGTAGGAAAACTATTAAGGTGATGATTGGTTTAATGGCTGTGCTACAGCTGTTTTTCTTGATGTATTGGTGATGTCTTTGTAATTAATTCCTGGATTAACACAACATAGTTTAGAGAAGTAGCATTTTCTTCAGTAACTTCTTAGAATAGCCATTTTGGAAATGATGAAATAGGATTTGAAGTTCTTAATTCGTTAAATTTCATCGTTCTTCAGTATATTCAAATCTTCAATGTTACTCTTCCAGCATTGTTTTTGTTTACTAGGATACCTAAGAATGGTAATTTACTATGAATTTCTAGTGTGAATTTGTTTTTTTTTTTGGATGCAACTATTCAGGACTTGTATACAAAATCTTCAAGATCTTTCTAGATATACTTTCTTGTAAGATGCCCATCATCGATATATCTTCACGATATGTTGTTCTAGAATAATTCAAGCTGTAACTCCTCCCTTAAACTTTTGCATATATAAGTTTGCAAAGGGAATGACAGAGGTTCCCACTGCTATTTTTGGCAGTACAATCTTCCTTTCTAAGTGAAGAATGGGAATTGAAGACAATGATGGAAAAGAGTTGTAATGTTCCCAGAAATAAGCTTGCAAGGATGTCAACTGATTCTTCCACAGAAACATCTGTGAACAACAAAACTCTCTAAGCTAGCTAATATATCAGATGGAGTAATTCGTATGAAAGTTTCTCTGCAAAATGCAATGAATTTTTTGAGAAGCAATTGGAATGTTCAATGTTAGGCTTGAGCAGTTTATACGTGTTTTGAAAGAAGATATCTAGGAGAGCTTTTATGATCATAGAACAGATGGGGGAAATGTTTGCTTTGTATACTTTAGGCACTCCATACAGTCTGGGCGTGATTGGACATCATAAGTTGTTTTTTTAAGATCTGTAATTACAACTGTATTAGAGATTAGAACATTGGTTTCTTTGTGACAGCTAAATGGAATCATGGTCCATTTCTGGGAAGAGTGATAACATAGATGCGATCATGGTGTCATAATTGACACCCTTTAAGATGACTGGAATTTCTTTTGTCCAATTTAAGTATGATAATATTATAATTGTCATACAAACTGCTTCAAATTCTCCTCTATAATGCAGTAGTGTTATTTTAGGTAGACAACTTTTTTCTGAAAAGGCAGCATCAAATAATATTGTGTTTAATGCTTGTATGATAGACACTTAGTGGCTTTTTCAATGCTCCAGAATACATTCGGAAAACTGCATTGGTTGATGTATTCTGGAGTAATGGTGTAACCAGTTCTTTTGCTTAGAATTAAAGCCTATATTTCAGTAAGATTATAGTTTGAAAAATTTAATACAAACTGATTAGAAGTAAGAAAACTGGTATTTTTGTGTACTATACTATATTTACAGTCTTTTCTACTTTTGAAACCTTGGAATGCATACAGTTGATAGTGTTCTCTATGCTTGGGAATATTGAAGTTACCAGAATGTTATGTAGGTAATGTTATTATTATTATGATTATCATGGGCAACTCCAAGGATTCGATAGACTCATCGAAGAGGCCTAATATCATATCAAGAACAATTATTCGACATTCACACAGTATCTATCATACCCCGCCTTGAACTCATTCACAGTCATGGCACCCACAACAGACTCTGTCAGCTTATTCCACTCATTCACCACTCTCCAAGTAAAAAACCTAGCTCTAACACCCTTGCTAACCACACTCTTGCTCATCTTCCATGTATGGTCCCTAGTCCTCCCACCAGCAGTCCTTTTCTCAAAAATATCTTCTGAATTAATCTTATAGAAACCTTTCAGTAATTTGAATGTCTCAATCATATCACTCCTTTTCCTATCAACTGATTTTTGCAACCCACAAATCTTCAACCTGTTCTCATAAGGTTCATTCCATAGACCTGCTATCATCTTGGTCACTCGTCTCTGGATCCTCTCCATCTCCTTCCCATCCAGATGAAACCCTGGCCCATATCTGGGCACAGTGGTATAGATGGGGTCTTATCAAGGCTCGATACAGAGGAACAATAACTTGTTTGTCTCTGCTTGTTAAAGTATTTTTCAGCAACCAAGTGATTTGATGAGCTGATTTAGCCACTTTTGCAATGGTCCCCCTAAACTTCAACTCCCTAACCACCAACACTCCCAAATCCCTGGCCTTGTCAATTTCCTGGAGTATGGTTCCACCAATGTGATATACTGCTGCTAATCTTTTCACCCCAAAATGCATAACCTTACATTTTGTCACATTAAATTGAAATCCATTCTCCTTAGCGCAGTCCTCCAAATTATCCAAATCATCCTGCAAAATTTTGACATCTTAAGCATTCACTATTGCACTACCCAACTTAGCATCATCAGCAAACAAATGAACCATTCCTCTCAGATCCTTTCCTATATCGTTAATGAACAAATTAAACAGCAGTGGTCCAAGAACAGAACCCTGCGGCACACCACTAGTCACAGGCCGTCTTTTGGACTCTGTTCCTGAATAAACTACTCTCTGATATCTCTCCATCAACCACCCACCTATCCATCTCACCAACAATTATATCCATTCCCATATGTTGCAGTTTACAGATTAGAATTCCATCTGGTATCCTGTCAAATGCCTTAGCCAGGTCCAGCAGTATCACTGTAAACCCATTACCCTTATCCAGTTCAGCCGTCACTGTGTTATAAAACTTGAGCAAGTTACTGAGACATGATCTACCCTTCACAAAGCCATGCTGTCCCCCATACAGTATCTCATTTTCATCAATCCATTCCTGTATTTTTCCCTTGACTACTTTCTCCAAGACCTTGACAACGATTCCTGATATCATCATGCTTATCGGTCGGTAATTTACAACAGCAGTCTTGGAACCTCCTTTATTCAACGAAACTATTTTCCCCTCTTTCTACTCCTTCGGGACTAACCCAGACCCGAGACTCAAATTAAACAAAATGGTCAAGGGCACTGATAATTCTTTAGCTGCTTCACATACGACACGAGCTGGTATACCATCCAATCCACAGATGTATTGACATTGAGGTTTTGTAATAGACTATTCACCTCCACTTCATTCACCACAATTCCCATAGAAGCTATTGGTTCATTCATTCCTGCAATGTCACCACCTGGATCATATACTCTTGCAAAGTGCTCGCTCAGTAATTCCACTATATCAACTGATTCAGTTACCTCCCTACCATCGGCATTCTTTAAAATCATTCTGCCATATACATTATTTCTTTTACTCACAACATATCGAAAAAACTGTTTGGGATTCTCTTTAGCCTGCATGGCTAATGTTCTTTTATAATCCGCTTTTGCTTTTCTTATAACACTCGTTACCCTTCTGGCCTGCGCTTTATACTGTTCATGTGCCTGCCAGTCACCTTTCTCCTTAAATTCTCTCCACAGTTGTTTCTTTTTTTGCAGCTCAAGCTTAATGGTGTTATTCATCCATTTAACCCCTACTTGATTTATTATTCGGACTCTAGGTATACAGTCAGCCATTGCTTCCTGCAAACACTTCTTAACCGCCTCCCTTGCAGTTTTACATGCCATGGCACTGAACCAATCAAACTCCTAAGCTTGTCATACTTACCAGCCCGATAATTCCACATGTACCCTATCTTAATTGTAAATTCCACACCTTTAGCCACCTCTCAAGTCAAGACCATATGATCACTTTCATCAGTTGGTGGCAACGTAGTCATATTCGTTATGCCAAATTCTGAGATGTAATTACTAGGTCAAGCACTCTCTGACCCCTAGTATTTTCCATTACATGCTGTCGCAGATAGTTATCCCTTAATAACCGCATAAAATTGAATTTTATACGGTTATTAAGGGATAACTCCCATGTGTTCTCTCCTCCTTCCAATCAATGTTACCATAGTTGAAATCTCCCATAATAATTACCCTCCTTCCACTCATTTTTGCTATTTGCTTATGCATACTATCTTCACCATCTATTCCATCACCTTGCATATAGAAGCACCTAACTGTATATTTTGTTCTGCTAGTCTCAATCACACACCAAATAGCCTCAGATGTGCTCTTTTCTCTATGCTGCAGCTCATCAGCTATTATCAATAACACTCTCCCCCCCCCCCCCCCATTTTATTCTCCCTGTCACTCCTGAACACACAATATCCCTCACATTCAATCCCACTAGCTATATCATCTTCTGTCAGCCATGTTTCGCTAATACCTGTAGCCTGGAAGTGCTAACCAAGGCCAAAAATTCTTCTTTCTTGTTCCTAATACTTCTGGCATTAGTGTGCATGGATTGCAGAAGCCCATTTGTCCCATCCCTATTTTGATGCCTTATACTAACTATCCCATTCTGATTTGTTGTCATTCGTACTTGCTCAGGCATATCACACACATTCATACACTCTACTGTCTTCCTAAAGTCTGCATATCTACCCCCCCCCAGTAACTCTAGTTTCCCTGATTCTGCACATCCACTTCATTCAACAACACCTTTTCAAGTGTCCGTACACCAAATCCTTTCAAATGTAAACCATCCCTCTTATATAAATCCTTTCACCAATTGAACTCGCTCCACACATCCAAAAATTCCACAACACTCCTCTGCATAATCCCCGCATATAGTCATTATCAATTTTGGCCCTCCTATACTCTTCATTGTCATACTGTGGCAGCAGACTCGCCATCCTAACCCTCTCCCTCTTCTCTTTTGCTACCTCAAGTAATTCATTCAAATCCTCTCTAATAGCCATTTTGTCTCCTTTCAAATCATTCGTTCCTGCTACTACTATCAATTCTTTGCTTTTCATTCTATGGAGTACAAATCTGAACTGATCTGCATCAGAGAAAAACATGCATTTTATAAATCCTCCTTACTTTGCAGAGTGTATGTTTTCTTAGATTTTCAGAAGATTAGTTATTATATAATTTTCTCTTCAGTTTTTCAGAAAGATAAATTTGTTTCAAAGTGAGACCTTTCATTTTAATTTTCTTTTTTAAAATCCATCAATATCAGAACAGTTTTCAAACCAGTAATAATAGGAAACCTTGTATGAACACATTTATTTATTTATTTCTATGGAGTTTCCTCCCTTTTCTCCCCCGTCCCTATTGGGGCGAGTTGAGCCTCCTCATTGGGGGTTAAGTATATTTATGGCTGTAGATCTGTGTTATGTTTATGGGGCCGGTTTGCCTGCTTGCTGGATGAAAAACCCCAGATAAATTGAGGGGGGAGGAATCTTGCTGTCCATGCCCATGAATGGCTAACTTGGCTATGGCTGAGGAAGATCCTTAAGCTCCTCACGTCAGTGACGGGAATTGAACCCAGGACACTCCTTTCCCAGGCATATGGTTGCGAAGCGCAAAGCCACTAGGCTAACTGCGCGGACTATGAACACATTGAGATATACACTATTCCTTGTTTGTTCAGAATGGTGTTTATGAGTCCAACTGGGAGAAGTTTTGAAATCTGTAAAAATTAAGACAGGTGGCAGTGAAAATAAGGGAGAAGAATGAAGTGGACTCAGAGCACACAGCCTCTCAGAACATCACACACAGTATATTGGCACACATCTTCCATGCCTTACTTAGAAGAGAATATTTTTAACAGAATGTTGAAGCAGTCTTCTGAGAAAATTTGCTCACAATCACATTAATAAAAACCAAAGTATTATATAGTTCATGACATGTGGAAGTCATTAATTTATATATATATATAAAACATCATCAAAATAAATGATCTCCTCTCCCACAGATTTACCCTAATCACTTTCTCTTAAACCTTATCTAGTATTTTCATGTGCACTGTTATCGAATTACTCTAGTTATATAACATTTGCATACATTTCAACTTCAGACTTATTAAACAGCTTTTCATCCTCCTTTGTCATTCTGTTTATGTCTGTTCTTTGAATAACTTTCCTTATACTATTTTCCCCAAGGTCAGGACCTCCAGCTGTTCACAAAACAGATTCCTTCTTTCTTCTTCATCAAATTCCTGACATTTTCCCTCAAGGGGGGGGGTGTACAGGATATGATAGTACTACATGAAAAATTTACATCATCACTAACTTCCTATCTACAATTTTCTGCCAAATCAATCTGTTAGCTGTCAAAGCTACAACATTGTCATATCTTATATTTCTATCTTCTAAGGCACTTTTAACCATATCAGTCCACCTACATCTTGACTAAATTTAACACACGTGAACCACAGTAGTAGGCTTTTTATTACGTAAATATTTCGTCCTAGGTATCTTAGATCATCATCAGTACAGTATGGCAGTACTAGGAATGACAAAAGAAAGGGTGCGTACGTACAATGGAATCCAAATTGTGTGCAGTGGCGCATTGAGTCCTGAACTTAAATTAAATTAAATTGAATTAAATTACTTAAATTAAATTAAAATTAATTACAGTTATATGCAAAACTGGACTATGACCCCACAAAAAAAAGCTGATGAAACTGAACAAGCTACTCGATGAAACAACATCGTTAGATGAAGAAACTTCAAAAAAAACTCAAATCATACCACGCTAGACCTCCGAGAATATACGATTTACCCAAGCTTCACAAAAACAATGTCCCACTCAGACCTGTCATTGATTCAGTTAGCAGCCCGACTTACAAGTTATCAAAGTTTTTATCAAACCTTCTCCATCCCCACATAGGCCATTGAACCTCTTCAATAAAAAAACTCCACAGGTTTTTCACACCAAAATAAAAGACATTCAACTGCTGACAACAGACATGCTAATTAGCTTTGACATTGTCTCTCTCTCTTCACCAATATCCCCCATAAAGAAACTGTAGACCTATTAAATCAAAAATTTCCATCGGACATTGTTGAACTTTTCAAATTTGTCATCACTTCTGGTTACTTCACATGGAAAGAAAAAATCTACAAGCAAGAGGAGGGAACAGCAATGGGTCTCCCTTGTCACCCAACTTGGCAGATCTGTTTATAGAACATCTAGAAGAAAAAATCCTCTCATTCAAACCCAAACCAAAACTCTGGCTTTGATATGTCGATGATATCTTCGCAGTCTGGAGTCATTCCGTACAAGAGTTACTTCAGTTTTTAGAAAAAAATCAACCTTCTTCATCCTCACATCAGATTTACATTAGAAAGAAAATCCCCACAAGACATCCCCTTTCTGGATTTACACATCCAAAGAAAAGAAGACTGTTCCATCTCCACCTCTGTCTATCGCAAACCGACATTTTCAGGCTGCTACATTCACAATACTTCAGCTCATCCATCCCTCTCAAAAATTTGGCATCGCTAAATCATTGGTAACCAGAGCACACAGATTATGCTCCTCTGAGGATTCTCTAAAACAAGAATTGGAAATAATCAAAAATACAGCCACTCTAAATGGTTACAATCTCAAAACAACTCAAAAAATCATCAGCAATTTTTCCACATTTCAACCTAGACAAGAACAACCCCATAGGATTTCCATACCTTATATCAAAGGCATCTCCAAACGGCTCTCGAAAATTATGAGGAAATACAATCTTGCTGCCACCTACAAACCCATCAACCAGATCCAAAACTTGAAAGTCTGTCTTTAGGTGAGGGTAACATGCTCCTGCAAACTCTCTTATTTTGGACAGACAGGCAGATCAGTTTTTAAATGCATTTCGGAACATCAAGACCACATCCGCCTCATCAAACTGCAAAAATCAGGCCTCGCTCAACAAGGAGTTCAAAACCCAAACCACAAGATCCATTGGAAAAAGACAAAACCTCTGCACAGATCTTCATATAAATATGAACGCTTATATAAAGAAAGTGCTGAAGCCCTACTCCACAGACCAAATCTAAACCGCAATGATGTTCTTGCCATCCCTAAAGTATGGGAAATTGTCATACAAAATTGTGTAAAATAATAACTTAACTATAATTAATTTTAATTTAATTTAAGTAATTTAATGCAATTTAATTGAAGTAATTTAATGCAATTTAATTTAAGTTCAGGCCGCAACACGCCACTGCACGCGATTTGGATTCCATTGTACGTACTCGCCCTTTCTTTTGTGATTCCTAGTATTGCCATACTGTACTGATGATGTCCTATGATACCTTGGACGAAATATTTATGTAATAAAAAACCTACTACTGTGGCTCACGTGTATTAAATTTAGTCATGAATTCTCCACAGGTTTCTATATATAATCAAAGCTATATCTTGGTCCTCCTCTGGGTCTTTTCCCTGCCAACCTGGCAGAGAACACTTGTTTTGCTAATCTGTCCTCTCCCATTCTGTTTAAGTGATCATACCACCTGAGATTAGCTCTGCTAACACATTCCTGGATACTAACAATGTCAAGTTCTTTCCTAATATCCTCGTTTTTAATATGATATTGCCATTGATGCCATCTGTTCATGCCCCTAATCTTTCTCAGGATCTCATATCTGCAATCTCTAGTCTTTGGTCAAGTGTTTTACTTATGACCCAGCTCTCAGATCCATAAGTTAAAATTGGTTTGAACACTGTATACAGCTAATTTAGTTTTTTGACTAATTTTTCTCTTATTCCACATAAATTTATTCAGTTGACTTCATACTATACCAGCTTTGTTGATTCTGTTGTTTATTTCTTTTTCTATATTTAATTTACCATCTTTGCTAAAAATCGTGCCTAAGTGGATGAAATGTTTTACTTGTTCTATAGGTTCTCCATTCACAATGCAGCTGATATTTTCAATGCTTCTGCCTATTTTCATTATCTTTGTCTTGTTATTGCTGACCTTCATACCATGTCTATCACATCAGTTATTCAATTTAGTCAGGGAATCTTGCAGACTTGTAGCAGATTTATTTAGAAGTATAACATCATCTGCATAAAGCAAGGAGCTGACATTAACATCTCCAATTTTGATATCATGTTTAATACCACTTTCCTTCATAATATAATCCATATAGATAATGAATAACAGAGGGGATAATGTACATCCTTATCTGACACCAGATTTAACATTAAACCATCTCCCTGTACTTCCTTCAATTCTAACTGCTGACTTACAACTCAAATAAAGAATAAGTATTGCTTGATATAATGATCAAATGACACCATACAACTGTAGCGTTTTGAATAGCTTCTCTCTTGGCACTTTGTCATATGCTTTTTCCAGATCTACAAAACTTAAATGCAGAACTTTATTATACTCCCATGACTTCTCAACTATTTGTCGTTAAGTGAATATCTGATCCTCACAGCCTCTATTTGGCCTGAATCCAGCTTGTTCCTCATCAAGCTTCTCTTCCACAATCCTTCTCAACCTTTTCTCAGGTATACTGGCATCAATCTTACCAGGAACACTGAGTAGAGAAATTCCTCTGTAATTCTCACAATCAGTTTTATTTCCCTTTTTATATAGGTACTATGAGCGCTCTACTCCAATCTTCTGGAATTCGTCCTTCTGTTCAGGCCTTCTGAACTATGAAGTGCAGCGACTGTAAAACTTTTATACCTCCATACTTGAGCATTTCTGGTCTAATATCATCTACTCCAGCTGCCTTTCCACATTTCAGACTTTTGATGGCTTTTTCTACTTCAAGTATGGATATGTATTTGTGATTGCATGCCTGGTCAGTGTTTTTTTTATCACTGTGCTGTCATCACTGCTAGTTTCATTTAGCAATTTTTTGAAGTAATTACTCCATACTTGAAGGATATCTTTTTCTCCAGTTTTTATATCACCTTTATCATCTCTAATTCCTTTTACAATGGACTCTTTCCTCCATTCTTAAGCTTCTTCAACAGCCTCCAGAATAGTTTGCCACCTTCTTGATATTTATTTTCTATATTCTTGCCAAAGTCCTCCCATGACTTTTGTATAGCTAGTTTTACACAGTGTTTAGCTTTCTTACATTTGTCTCTGTATTCTCTAAGAGCACAACCTGACTTATTTGCCAGGAACTTTTGATATGCTTTCTTCTTTTCCTTCACTGCCTCTTTAACTTCCTGTGTCCACCAGGGAGTTCTGATTTTTCTATCCTTGCAGACAACTTCACCACATGCCTCTCTAGCTGAATCAATCAGGGCTTTCTTCAAGGCTTGCCACGGAATCTCCAAGGTTTGATTCCTGTTCTCAAACTCTTTCATTTTTTCTTGAATAATATTTGTATATTTAGTCTACAGTTCACATCTGAGTGCTGCTCAACTTTTATTCATTTTAAAACTTTCTTACATGTTCTTCTTTTCAATATGAAATTCAGTTTTATCCTGTTTAAGACTAAATGGTGATCACTTCCAATTTCAAATGCTCTGTACGCTCTAGTGTCCTGCACCAGAGAGAAAACATCACTATCAACAATAATATAGTCAATGAGACTTTTCTTATTCCTTGCCTCTTCTCTCCATGTGAATTTGTGCACATTTTTATGTTGGAACATGGTGTTAGTAATAACCAGTCCATGTCCTGAGCAGAAATCCAACAAACATTTGCCATTATTATTAGCTTTGCTCTTTTCTCCAAATTTTCCCGAAATATTTTTGTATGTCTGACTACAATTTTCTTAACCTATAATGAACTGTTGTGCTACAGGTTTTATGATCTGTCATCATGTGTTGTGTTTATATAATAAAAAAAAAAAAAAAAAAAAGAGTAATACATGCCATCATCATTTTCCTTACTGTTCAAATTTGCTAATGAACAAAAATCTTAAACAAAACTTGAGCTGGGAAACTGACTTAATTTTTTTTTTGTTTAATATTTTTTATGTGGTATAGGGATAGCATAAGTATATTGCAGACACATGCAAATACACCCCATGTATGAATAAACATTAATAATGAACTTAGGGAAAACATTCAAGAAATTAGTGACAGTGTTGGTGTCATACACCAACAATTTCTAGTCTCTGTGTTTAATTTTTTTAAATATTAAAGACTTTGAAATCATTTTCAAGATGTAAACAATGTTCAAAATGATGGGAAACTTTTGAAAAAAGAAATGATCCTTGTAGTTGTTATTTAAATCTAATTCTTTGTATACCTGAGATTTTTTATATTGATATTTTGAGCTTTCAGAATTTCATTTATGGTTTCTTACCTTTAACAATAAGAAACTATTAATTTTTATATCATAAGTTTTAATTAATTCATGAATTATTGAAAAGTTTAAATTTTTCTCATTTGTTTGAAGTGCTTTTGTTCATCGTTGTGGTCGCACTGCTCGTATAGGCAATACTGGAAATGCTTTAATTTTTTTACTTCCTAGTGAAGAGGCCTATGTTAATTTCCTCTGCTTGAACCAAAAAGTAAGTTTTTTTTTTTTTTTAAATGAACTAGTGCACTGCTTATCACTGTAGTCATACATAGTCTACTAGGTACTTTTTTATTTTATTAAGAATTTTGGGATATAATATAGATCCAATTATCTGGTCACTGTTTGACATTGCTAAACTTCCAACACAGTCAATATTAATATGTGGTTAAATAGATCTGAATATCTCTCATTACAGAAAACTAAAGGAGTTTATTTATTTATTTATTTATTTTATTTTATTTTTTGATGCATTTACATTGTGTTGTTCCTGTAGAACTTAGCATATGAAATTTTGATAGTGTATTATAGTTAACGTATATTCCTGTAATATTGCTTGCTTTAGTCATCATCATGAACCATGGGCTTACTGCCCGTGTGTGTCCGATGCCTCCTTCACTATCTTCTTCCACCTTTCTTTGTCCAGTGCACAGTGTCGCAGTTTCTGTACACCCATTCCATACCAGTCCTTTATGTCATCTATCTATTCTCTGTATGGTCTACCTCTTCTGTTTACACATCCATAATACCAAACATGAATGTCTTTATCTTCTGATCCTCGCTCATTCTGCAGATATGTCCAAATAATTACAGCTTCCATTGTATAATTTTCTGCATTAAATTCTCCTTTGGTTGTATCTTCCGATAGAGCTCTTCATTTGTGATTTTCTGTATCCATCCTATTCTTAGAATCTTCCTGTAACAAGTTCTTTCACATGTGAAAATTATTTTTCTCGATTTTTCCTTCCTTATTTAGTACCTTATTTATCACATTTTAGATCCATATAGTACACTGCTAAAGACGCATGTTTCTAGTACTCTTAATTTTGTTTGCAGGCTGATCGCTTTACTTTTCCAGATGTTATCCATGGTCTTCAGATTTGTTCTTCCCTTTGCAATCCTGATCTCTATTTCTTTTTTACAGTCCAAGTCATATGTCATTTTACTTCCCAAATATGTGAATTGGTCTACATTTTCTATATTTTCTATATCAGTTCCATCTACTTTCATCTTGACTCATGTTCTTCTTACCAGATACCATTATCTTTGTTTTTCCAAGTTCATAACAAGTTCAAATCTCTTCCCTTCCTCATTTGACAGTTTTAATGTTTTTTTTGTAGTTCTCTTTCGTCTTCTTCAGTGCTTTAGTGGGAACAGATTAATCATGTTAAGGTTAATGTGAAAATAAGATAGCAAAGGGTGAGAAGAAAGTAAGCCCTGAATTGTAGCTTGGGCTTTTAAAGTATTTCCTGACTTGGCACATACTTTGAAATTACAATAAGACTTATTATTTATTTTATTTTTTTCTGTTTTGAAGTCATTAATTGTTGGTATTCTGTGTATATATATAATCATATTAGTAACAAGTAGTGACCATGTACCTATTGACTAGCTTTTTAGATTATTAACCTTTCTTTTGCCTTGATCACATTATCTTTGTTTTTCCAAGTTCATAACATGTCCAAATCTCTTCCCTTCCTCACCTTGATCGTATGCCCACAGATGCGAGACCCTTTGACACTTCTGTGGATGTCAGAAGAAGGAGAATCCATTCTGATAATAGGATAATCAATCCATCTCGTAGGATGAGTTGTTTATTATTACACATTGGAAAATTAACTTTTCTTTTATGAACATTGTAGTTTTTAAAGTGGTAACTATTTTGCTTGTATAACAGTTGGAAAATTTTACATATAAAGCTCGTGATTTTGTGTCTTAGTGACCATCATTTATTTCTTTCTCCCCTTCAGCATGAATTGACTGTTCTTGGCAATTTGCCAGCCCCAGTTCTATGAACTGTGAGTGTACAATGTTAACTGCATGTGGAATACAATATTGTGAATCCAGGTGTTACATTTATGGATTTTTCTGGTTTTTAGATAATATAATATTCATTTGATATCTTCCAGTTCAAAATTGAAAACATTGGTTTGTATTTTGGCTTTTATGCATGTAAAACATTTAAAAATTCCATAATAAATCTACAAACACACATAACATTAATAATAAAAATGAAACATAAAGAAGTATAAATAAAATAGAAATTGAAACAGTGAATATTACATTTTGTAAGTATGCAGATTTATATCAATATATCCGTAATGTATAATATAGCTAAACTAGTTTCCTTTGAGTCATTCAGCAATTGCTTACCAACTAGTAACATGCAAAGTAAGATACATATCTATGAATTTTTAATGACTTATATTAATGGAAGAAGTCATGAGTACAGAAATTTATTTTATTCTCATATGACTAATATCTAAAATACAAACTTATTTAATACTGACCATTTACAAACAAACTTACGTTATAGCCTACCAGTTTTGCCAGCAAACTGTCTGGCTTTTTCAAGGCGTTTATGGAAAGACATAAAAACTAGTAAATGCAAATTGAAGGGAACATAAAAAACGTTTTAAACCAACTAGTAGCTAAGGTTACACATTTGCGTAACAGAGAGGACTTATTGTTCTTATTCATAAAAAACAATAAGTCCTCTCTGTCATGCAAACGTGTGACCTTAGCTACTAGTTGGTTTAAAACGTTTTTTATGTTCCTTTCAATTTGCATTTACTAGTTTTTATGTCTTTCCATAAATGTCTTGAAAAAGCTAGACAGTTTGCTGGCGAAACTGGTAGGCTATAAAGTAAGTTTGTTTGTAAATGGTCAGTATTAAATAAGTTTGTATTTTAATTATAAAACAACCAAATAAGTTTAGTTTATGACTAATCTCTTAGCTGGCCCTACTCTTATTCAGAGTATGTTCATACTGTTGAAAAAGTATGCTTTTTCAACAGTACGAATAAAGTACCGCCAATTTTTACTCCTGCCTGACCTTGCCTTCTCTATTTCAATTTAAATAGAAAATGTGGTTTTAAAATTTCCAGATAAATATATCATATATTATTTTTAATTTTTGTTATAATAGCTTTCATCCCATACTCCTCTTATCTGTTAGTCATATTTACTAAACTCCCCACCATTTCCAGCACAGAGAGAGAGATTGTTTAAGGACTCCTCAATGTGAGGCACCTATTCATGGTGGAGGGGACCTCCCAGTGACAGTACCGGCTCTTTTTGTTCTTATTCTGGTACTGTCAGTGATTCATTACAGAACCTGAGAACAAGCGTTATAAGAGCAAAAAAGCAAAATGTCCTAATTGTGAGTGAGTTTATGCTGTGTTACTTCTAAGCATGCCAAAGGTGGAAGGATGAAAAATAGATTAAAAAAAAATACATAAATAAAAACTCATTTGTGCATCCCATATCATTCAATAAAGATGCAGTAACCACAAAAGTTACAACATCCAATAGTAAACCCTCTTATGCTGAGAAGGCAGTTGTAAAGAAAGTGTCACTAAAGATGTTGACATATGTAGATCCTACTTTCTCATAACTACTACATCTCTGAATGGTAATATTTGCTTGCTGTTCCTTTAGAGTGATAAAAGAGAAAAATCTATTATACAGACTTACTCTCTCTCTCGAGGCATACAGAAATGGTCCAAGCACGTGAGAATTCACTAATTAAAAAAATAACGGAACTTGCTCCAAAGAAGGACATATACATGGCACAGGATCCTTTTATTAGATAGCCTGAATAATATGTTTGCAGGAAACATACCTGAGGCCAAGTGATGATCTGGCATTATGAAATCTTGCCATCATTAGTAATGACAAGACAGGGGAATGGGCCTGCCTACAGAGAATTGCCATCGCTGTGGCAATCATTTTCCCTCCCAGCACGTCCTACTTAATACCAATGTAGAGGCAATTGCTATTTGATTCTCATTTGGAACCCCAATAATAGTATGTTCCATCGTCCTTCCTCCTACCATGGATATCTCTTAACATGACCTTGATAACCACATATTGCAGTTCTTTTCTGCCTTACTTTTAATGTGGGATTTAAGTGGACATAACCTTCTATGGAGTGTATGCTTGATGTAATAAAAAAAAAAAAGTTATTAGATTCTTTTCTGCTGTGATTCTAATAACTGTGATCCTATTTGGGTGATATGCTTTCTGTTTTCTATGCATGCTTTGATCAACAGGAGTAGACATTCTCAAATTCCGATATGTGCTAGTTTGCTCAAGTAGATTTTGTTAGGCCAATAAAAACAATTAATACTATTCTGTTTTTTTATCTAATCTAGCATTTATTAGGTCTGTGAAATTTTCCTGGAGTGTTGTTTATTCGGTTCTTATTGACAATAAACGTATCTTTTTTCAAAATTCCAAAACGCATTAAACCTTATACAGGGTGTTCGGGATAAATTTGACAGTTTCGTAAGGAAAAAGAAAATCTTCTTTGTATCTATTAAATTTAATGAATTGACAAAAAAACATTACAGGCAGAGTTAATTACAATACTATCAACAAGATTTACTCAAAATAACCACCATTAGCATCGATCACAGCTTCAATTCTGCTTCGGAACCTCGAACAAGCTGATGCTACAGTCTCCCTGGGAAGGGCCGCAAAAACTGTTTTAATTTTATCCATTAACTGAGCTTTTGTATTACTGGAAGTGCGATTGGTGTCTTTTTCAACTGCGCCCCATACAAAATAATCCATGGGGTTAAGGTCTGGGGAGTTTGGAGGCCAAACATTTGGACTGGTGAAGTCGTAGAAATTTTCAGACAACCATTTTTGACTTTTCCCAGAGGTGTGGCAAGGGGCCGAATCCTGCTGCCATACATACGGCCTACCATTGGCTACCCTTGTTATCCAGGGCTTGACTACAGTTAGCAACTCCACGAACAAAGCCCGAATTCCAATGCCAGGGTTCTTCAACACCTGTTCCTGCAGATTTGCGAGGAATTCTGCTGTACGAACGCAATCAGATCGTCTGCTAGGGATCTTTCTTCTTGCTACATCCTCGTAGTCACCATTGCAAGTCTCTAGTTCATGCCTGATTGTTTTTACTGTATTCAGGGAGCATTGGGCAGCAGTCGTAATATCCTTATTTTGATGGCGGGCACGAATCATCATGATACAAGTTATTCTCTTCCATGATTCAGGTGGGTTCCAGCTATCCATCCTTTCTGACATCTTGTATATGAATGAAGAAGGGTCCAAACTTTTAAATGAAGAGAAGTGTGTGTTAATACATGTAACTTACGGAAAAATATAATTAATTATAAATATGTCAAATTTATCCCGAACACCCTGTATATGACAATCCCCTACCTTTCGAATGTCACAGCGCAACCAAGCGCCGAAACGGATAATCCATATTTTTTGAATTAATCCAATTTTTAACAGGGACTCTTTCCTTTCCAACTGTCCATTTTTTAACATGGAAGTCTATGGGCGACCGCTGTGCATGTCGTGATGCGTTAGCAGGTGCCTCGTCCTCGTTCGCGAACGGAAGTGACGTCACCGGAAGGGGGATGAAGCGGATGTTACATCAGGCAGACGTCACAATGACGCACCGATGGGTAGTGGAGGAAAGCTTCTCGCTAGTGGAATAATTGCGCCCGCCGATTTTGAAACGAACATTCCTTTACCAGAGGAACTGAAGTTACTTAGGATATAAAGAAAACAGCTATAACACAAATAACAAGCACTTTTGCTGGATGTCACCACAGATGAAACCTGTTAGAGAAGCTGACGTATCTCTCGTAATATTATGGGCGCTGGAAGGGCATATGCAGCGGAACTAAATATATCCCATGCACGATGCAATGTTGTCGGTTGAATAGTAGTCGATAACACTTAACAAGCACAAGCAGCACTGAGGAGAATATAAATAAAGCATACAAGAAATGAAGTAAAAATGAGTCGGGTATTCGTTTCGTGTTTGTTATCACCACACAAACGCTATCATGACTCCATATTTTTGGCTACTGTTAGGGTTCCGTCACTGGCGGGAAAATGCAGCCGAACATGGTATCCGCCATACGCGGACAACGTCGGTGCGATTGCTGGATGTCTCGGTTTGTATGGTATCGTCGGTTTCCATACAATGCACAATTCCTAAATACATACATACAGATCCAAACATAACCAATACAAGCAGCACATACCAAGTAAGAGAGGACAAAGTTAGATTTTTTTACAAAACGAATGCACACATATCACGAACAGAAACTAACTCCCTGCAGCAGGAAACCACCACGTGGATGAAGATGGCCAGTAAATACAATACCTGTGGTATGATGGCGTTTTTGGTCATCGTTATCGCGGGCGATTTATATAGCAGCATTTACAGAGCGATGAACATGATATATTGTTAATATCACATTTTAATCTACGAAGTGCTTATTTAATAGTTACATTTGAAATTGGGTATTCGAATATATATATATATATATACTTTATAATATAACATGATAATTAAAATAAAGTGATATTACATCCCATTTTGTTCCGCTACAAAACTTAGATGTTAAACTTAAATATTAAAATTTAAAAAAATAATCACTAATAACTAAAAATAATAACTATCCAGGTTTGCTGGACGTGTATATACGTCCTCTGCTTTTTTTTTTATTGTTCTCTGTGAGGAGTAAGGTTTTTCTCTGTGCCCCCCATAGAGAGTGAGGCCCCTAGCTTGCGCATCATGCGCCTAATGGTAAATGCGGCCCTGAATATATATACATACATACATACATACATATTCCTTCAGAAGTCGCATTAAACAGCCTCAATCAGTTTCGAATTAATTCATCTATATTGATTATAGATGCAATTTCATGCCCTGTAGATATTATTATTAGACAATTGAGTCGTTCCCGAGCCATCGTAGAGCGAGTGTAATTTGTTTCAAGTTTTAATTTTGAGTAACTCGGGGGGTGGGGATTCAAATACTCTGTTTATGTGATAGAAACTGCTCTTATCCAACTAATTAATACAAATAGCAGCAGCACACAAAAAACCTGTTGTCTCTGGATTAAACTGCTAATTCTGGATTAATAAGTCGCTTAGTGTTTGGTCAACCCAAGTCAAACATTTACGAAGAGAAACTTTCCAGAGGAGATTGGAATTTAGTAATACTGATAAGAACAATAGTCTAAAAGTCCAGGTAGTCCAGAAGTGAAAACCATATATGACAAAATGAAAATAGTTTATTTAAGTAAAAACACAAAAATAAATACAACCAATATATCTTAGAATTCATAATTAAAATGACTAATAATAGATTTCTACAGATGCGTCTCATCTTGTTTTGGTATTAAAGTTATTCTGAAGCATTATGAATTTTACGATTTTATTATTATGCCGCTAATATTTCTTCAAATGAGTCACTTTTTACAATCAAACTGGCTATGTTAAAATCCCTTTGACCTAATTAAAACGTAGAATGCTGTTGAAACTTCATCAGTATTTTATCTGTTCAACTGCAATCTCCCCCCACCCCCCGCCGTTAACGGATTATTGTCTTTATGTGCACTGGGTTACCTGGAATTTCTTTACTGCCCTACGATATTTGACATTTTTTGCTGCACAATTTGTTGTCTCTTCCCAAAAAAAAAAAACGAATTTCACATGTGCAAAAATAAATAATCAAAATGTTTGTTTGCATTGGAAAGATTATGTCAAATATAATTTTTAAATAACATTTATTGCAATAAATATTACATTTTGCTTTCTTTCCTTACAAAATAAGATTATATGGGTCTCACGTTTCAATTTTAGGAACGATTTTTTTTTATGAACAATAAATGGTGTTAAACTGCATTACTCGAGGTTTCCGATTGCGAGCCTTTTTAATATCAAAAATTTATCCAATGGTATTTTATTCACATGCTCTTCGCTTTTGTCTTTGGCTTAAAACTGTAAGATTTTTTTTCTACTTCTTTCGACTACTTCAAATATCTTATTAGCAGGGATGCAATGTGCCTTTATTTATTTTTCGGAAACGAAAATCACAAGTGCGGCAAGCTTTTTTCACCCTGGCCGCGTATGGTGACATATACCGTAAAAAGCAAACATGCCGCATGTGCTCGGCCGCATATGCACGCAAGCGACCGATCGTAACCACAGCCACATAGGGAGACCACGGCCGCTATGCTAGACAGCGACGGAGAGAAAGAGATACGAGCGTCACCATGACGTCAATCTGATGTAATTTCCTGTTCATCCCCTTCCGGTGACGTCATTTCCGGTAGCGAACGAAGACGAGGTACCCGCTCACGCATTAATGCGTCCGCTGCAGTCTCCCATAGACTACCATGTTAAAGAACCAGCCGTTTGAAAGGAAAGAGTCCGATATTCAAAATGGATTAATTTCAAAACCTGAAAAGAGCCCTAATTTTAGTAAGTTGCGCTATTCTCACTGAAAGGTAACAAATTGCATGACATGCTAATATTTAGCTTCGATACGATCTTTCTCACGTTTCCTCGTTTATTCTTTTTGAAAACCATATTGTGTTTTCAATATGATGTGGAATTTTTCTGTCTATGTGGATGTGGAGAGTTTGTGATATACAATGCACTCCATAATTGGGTTGATTACCGACAATGTGGTGATGGATCTATAGTTAGTTATGTTTTTTTACCATGAAATAAGATGAGAGTGATGAATGCAGTCTTTAGTGTTTTAGGTATGTACTCTGTTTCAAAAAGTTTATTTGAGTATCTTTTGATGTCTTTTGGTCTGATTTTGTTTATATCTAGTCTATTGTTGAAGATTGGCCATGATCCTAGTGGAGAATAATTCTTTTCATGATAGGAGAATGTTTCCTGTAGTTTTTGGACAGTGTTCACAAAGTGCAGATTAAAGTTGTTTGCCAACTGTTTGAGAGAGAGAGAGAGAGAGAGAAAGAGAGAGAGATATTGCCTTCTTTTAAATTGCATGAAGCAACCAGAGATTTTGGGGAAACTACTTCAAATGTGTATTAAGCATTCCATAGTTGAATGGATTTTGGGATTTATACATGTTTGAAGTTGTACAGATGAGAAGTATGGACTTGAGAAGAAAAGTTCAGACTTTCTTGAATGCTTATGAAATTATGGCTGAGATGGCTTTGTGTTACCAAAGTGGTATAACATGAGTAAAATAGATCTAATCATGTGTTTGGAGACCTATTAAGAGTAATTAAGTGCGGTGAGATCTTTCTTGTGAGAGAGCGACAGTATTTTGGTGAACTTACTTAAATCAAAATAAAGTATTGGAAGTAGAGGAAGAAAATTAAGTAAAGGAGGATTGTTGATAGGGATTGGTAATAATGCACACTTACTCATATAGTAATGTCATAGTATTCTGAACATCCCTGAGGATATATCAGGAAATTGATGATAAAGTATTAAATAGGATTGGTGTTAATTCTGGAGCACAGGTTTTTCTTGATTACCATGAAGGCCTGATAATGTGCTTGTGTTCATATCATTGGATTCTTTTGATTTCACTCTGTTGAAAAATGAAGTATATCTCAAATGGTTAAGCGGTAAAAGATTAGATGATGAAATTAGAGTATAAAAGAATAAAAGCCATAGCTAAAAGAGAAGTCAGAAAAAGACAGAGAGAATCATGGAACAGATTGGTTTCTAATTTAGAACATGGCTTATATAGAATAAAATCCAATGTATATAAGAGAATGCGTAAAATTAAACAATGAATTGAAATTAGATGAATTTCTAAATTTCTATACAGAATTGTGGACAGATAAATATTTTAAAAAAGATAACTGGCAAACATTCAATGAAAATGAAACGGAAATAACTAAATAATTAAAAATCGCTTGAAAGAAATGAGAAAGAAACTGGAGAAGATAAGTTAGGTTCATAATTATATAAATATGCAGGAATAAGGTTTAAGGAAAGACTCTTATTATTTTAAATAAAATCTATTCAACAAATAATCCACCAATAGAATGGAAAAAATAATAGTGACAGTATTTTTAAAAGATAATAGAGATGAACCTAAAAACTATAGAGATATAAGTATTCTGAATTCCTGTTATAAATATATAGCAGAATTTTAAATGATAAACTAATAAAATATTCCAAGGACTTTATTTTAGAAGTACAAAATGGAAATAGAAAATGACGATCATGTAATAGACTCGACCTTTTGTCTGAAATTGATAATAGAGAAAAGAAGAGAATACCATTTAGAAACACTTATTACATTTATTGACTTTGAAAAAGCATTTGATAAAGCTAAAAGAAGCATTTTATTTAACATATCAAACGAAAGACACGTACCAAATAATGTTCTAAAAGCTATCATAAGTAACTGAAAATAATCAAATACAAATAAGATTAAACAATGAACTCTCATATCTGAGAGAGATAAATCAAGGAGTCTGACAAGGATGTTCCCTTTCAGCAACTCTTTTTAATATTTATTTAAATGAAATAATAATAAAATGGAATAAAAATTCCCATCAAAGGATTAAACTTTCTTCTACTGTAAACTTAAACATTCTCCTCTTTGCTGATGAACAAATAATAATTACAAATTCTGAAGATAATATACAGAAAGATATTTTAAACTTAAATGAAATAGCCAAAGATTATAGAATGATAATATCAACACAAAAAAATGAAAAAACGATGGCCTTTGAAGGACAAAATCCAATAAGAACTAAAATAATAATAGATAACAAGATTTTAGAACAGGTGAATTCATTTAACTACCTAGGATGTATAATTACATATAAAAACGAAAAAGATTTAAACCTAAAAATTGCAAAGTATTTAAAAATAACAAGTGTATGTAATTACTTTTTATTTAATTCTAATCTAGTTCAAAAACAAACTAGATTAAAAGTATATAATACATTAGCCCTATGAGTCCTTCCTATGGTATGGAATGAAATCTGGACAATAAAACAAAAAGACAAAAATTAATAACAGCTGAAATGAAGTTAATGAGAAAAACTGCAAAGTATAATCTATTCGATCACAAAAGAAATAAAGAAATTATGAAAAAACTAAACCAGGAATCAGTAATAGAAAAAATAAAGAAATATAAACATAAATGAATGAACACGTTGAAAGAATGAAAAAAGGAAAGATTACCAAAACAAGCATTAACCTCCCGACTGGCCTGTAAGTATATATACAGGATGTATATATACGTCCAGCAAACCCAGATATGATTCTGACCACTTGTTGAAAGAACATGGATACGAAGTGCAATTTAGCCATTAGAAGATGCGATACCTCACGTACATAGCTATGTTCAGTTGCCTATAGCAGGAAATGTCGTTGCTTGCCATTTGCTCAGTAATTGGAATCTAAGTTAGTAGACTAAATACCTACAAGTATATTTATTTTTACTACTTTTTTTATCATATAATTATAGTTTTTAATGCCATTGCAAAATAAGACATCTTTCATACTTTCTTCACTTAATATTGTATTGCCAATTATATTAGTCTTCAGTACATTTTATCCTCCAAGAACTTGATTTAAGATAATTATTTTTAGGAAACAATTATTTTACAAATTCATAAAAGTCCGAATCTTAAAATATATACAGCCTCCATCTCTTCAAATTAAGTTTTCTTTATTTTTCATTCATAAGGTTAGTTCACAGATTGCTTGAAGGTTCGCACTTTTACGATTTTGCTTTATAGAGAATCATACGTAAATCTTGAATCATATCACATAATGTATAATCTTTATAATGAAATCTGTACTTCTGTGCACTTCAACTTTCTTGGTTTCCAGTAATCACTCACTACAAATCAAAATAAACAGCAGTTTATTTTGATTTGTAGTGAGCTGTCAACTGTTATGTACATATTTTCTGCTAATTTTGATATTATACAGCAGTTTTGAAGTAGTGATACTTCATCATCATCAAATTCCTGCCATGTACTACCCTCAAGGGGTGTACAGGATATGATAGTACTACATGAAAAAAATTACATCATTACTAACTTCCTATCTACAATTTTCCTTCAAATCAGTCTGATACTTGTGAAGACTCCAACATTATCAGATCTTATATTTCTATCATCTAAGGCACTTTGTACCTTATCAATCCACCTATATCTTGGTCTTCCTCTGGGTCGTTCTGCTGCCAACCTGGCAGAGAACACTTGTTTTGCTAATCTTTCCTCGCTGATTCTGTTTAAGTGACCATACCACCTGAGATTAGCTCTGCTAACGCATTCCTGGATGCCGACATGATCAAGTTCTTTCTTAATATCCTCTTTTTAATATGATATTGCCATTGATGCCATCTGTTCACGCCTATAATCTTTCTCACGACTCTCATATCTGCGGTATCTAGTCTTTGGTCAAGTGTTTTACTTCTTACCCAGCTCTCAGATTCATAAGTTAAAACTGGTTTGAACACTGTCTTGTATACAGCTAATTTAGTGTTCCGATTAATTTCTCTCTTATTCCACATGAATTTATACAATATACTTCCCACCATACCAGCTTTGCTGATTCTGTTGTCTATTTCTATATTTAATTTACCATCTTCACTAAAAATCGTGCCTAAGTAGCTTAAACGTTTTACTTGTTCCACAGGTTCTCCATTCACAACACAGTTGACATTTTCAATGATTCTGCCTATTTTCATTGTCTTTTTATTGCTGACCTTCATACCATATCTATTACAACAGTTATTCAGTTTAGTCAGAGAATCTTGCAGACTTGTAGCAGATTTATTTAGAAGTATAACATGATCCGCATGAAGAAAAGAGCTGACATTAACATCTCCAATTTTGATATCATGTTTATTACCACTTTCCTTCATAATGTGATCCATATAGATAATGAATAACAGAGGTGATAAAGTACATCCTTGTCTCACACCAGATTTAACATTAAACGATCTTCCTGTACTTCCTTCAATTCTAACTACTGACTTACAACTCAAATAAAGACTAAGTATTGCTTCATATAATGCCCCATTGACACCATATAACTGTAGCGTATTGAATAGCTTCTCTCTTGGCATCTTGTCATATGCCTTTTCCAATTCGACAAAACTTAAATACAGATATTTGTTATATTCCCATGCTTTCTCGACTATTTGTCGTAAAGTGAAGATCTGATCCTGACAGCCTCTATTTGGCCTGAATCCAGCTTGTTCTTCACCAAGCTTTTCTTCCACAATTCTTCTCAACCGTTTCTCAAGTATATTTGCATAGATCTTGCCAGGAACACTCAGTAGGGAAGTACCTCTGTAATTTATATTTGGATCTATGTTGTTCAGTTCCCTAATTGATTTAGAAATGCATAACCAATGTATAAGCCTGTCTACGAGAATTAATTGTAAGATAGCCTTTCATTTTTTCTTAGATATTTAAATTACATGTACTTCCAGGACCATTTGTAACTGTCCAGTCTAATAAATACATGTGTAAATGTTTTGTGTACTCATCTCTGAAAAATATATAATATTCTTTATTGGGATCTTTTTTTAATAATTTTGTTTAGGTAATTTTGAAAGAAATGGATGTTCCTGAGTGTATTCAAGACATGTTATTTCGAGGGAAGAGGTTAGCTCTAAAAGATAGGTAATTATCTGTGCATATCTAGTTTTTTGTCCCTCAGAACAGCAAACTGGCTCTGTGAACACACATGGATTTACAGTCATAAATAAATCTAAACTCAATACTTGCACCAGAAATTAAATTCCTTCATAAATGATTCATCTCATTTCATAGAGAAACTTACAGATATCCAAAAATAACAGAATCTGAACTTGGCATGTGCACATTTTCTAGTTATGGATGATGCCTTTAGGCATTGCGTGTGTGTGTGTGTGCAGTTTTCCACGCAAGTCTGGCAAGTAGTGTCACCTCTGTGAACTGGTTTGTTGTTTTGGTTGTTTTTTTTTGTTAGTGCATACAAGCAAGTTTGGCGATTTTGTGATGGTTGACCACACGGAACAGAGAATGTGCATGAAATTTTGTTTTCTTTTGGAAAACATTACAGCTTAAACTATTGTTATGCTTCAGCAAGCTGTCAAGGGGGATGCTTTAGCGTCCCCCTTGACAGCTTGCTGACAAAAAAAAAAAAAAAAAAAAAAAAAAAACCTCATAGACCTGATAAAATGCAGTTCTATGAGTGTTTTTCCCATTTTGGAAATGGGGATATTGTCAGTTGAAGACTAACCATGATCTGGCCAACCTTTGACAAGCAGAAATTATGAAAACATTGAAAAGGTTTGCCAGGCAATGAGTGAAGATTGTCGAATGACCATTGAGCAAGTTTCTGAAGAGACGAATTTGCACGGAGTTTGTGCTAGCAAATTTTAGGAGATTTGCAAATGAAATGCGTGGTTGCCAAATTTGTGCTTTGTTTGCTCACAGAAGATAAAAGAAATTGTGCTAAAGTTTGCTGTGATTTGAGGGAGCAAGTTCTTAATGACCAGAACTTTCTTTTAAAAGTTGTGACTGGAGATGAGTCTTGGGGCTGTGGTTATGATCAGGAAACAAAACAGGCATAAAGATTTTGGAAACATGCAAATTCACCAAGATCCATGCAAATCCACGTCAAGTTCGATCAAACATCAAGACAATGTTGATTTTTAAAAAAAAATTTTTTTTTTTTATGCGAATGGAATTGTACACAAAGAATTTGTTCCTCCTGGACAGTGAACTAACATTTTTATCTCAATGTTTTGATAAAACTTCATGATAGTGGGCAACAAAAATGGCCAGAAATGTGGAGTACTGGAGATTGATTGCTGCACAATAATACTCCATTCTACATGGCCTTGTCTATCCAACAGTTTTTGATGATAAACAGCATGATGGTTGTTCCCCGCCCTCCCCACTTGCCTGATCTCTCTTCATGCGACTTGTTTTTTATTTTCATTCATAAAGAAAGTCATGAAAGGGCAGCATTTCATGATGCGGATGAAGTGAAAGAAAAGTCACTGCAGGCCATAAATGGTATTCCAGTTGAACAGTTCCAGAATCCTCCTTACTTGCCTGATCTCTCTTCATGTGACTTGTTTTTTATTTTCATGCATAAAGAAAGTCATGAAAGGGGCAGCATTTCATTGATGCAGATGAAGTGAAAGAAAAGTCACTGCAGGCCATAAACGGTTTTCCAGTTGAATGGTTCCAGAACTGTGTATATTATTTCTGGGAAAACTCCCATGTTACTCCTCTTAATAAACTATTATGATTACGGCTATTTTGCCTGCTTCAGTTTAGAAGTGCCCCTGTTTAAATGTCATTGGCTATTTACTCATGGATTCTTAGGGCATTGTTAGTTAAGTTAGAAAAAACCCGTTTTTTTTTTAACTTAATTCTACCAAATTGCCTACCCCACCCCACACACACACACAGTAGTTTTTCGACATCACAGAAAGAGGAAAAGCCGCAACACCCAGAAAAAGGTATGTGTATATTTCTATTCCTTATGCTACATATACTTTTTGGTACATTTACACTCACAATGCCCTAAGAATCCATGAGTAAATAGCCAATGACATTTAAACAGGGGCACTCCTAAACTGAAGCAGGCAAAATAGCCATAATCATAATAGTTCCAGAACTGTTTCCAGCATTGGAAAAAACGTTGGGACCAGTGCATTGACTCACATGGAGAGTACTTTGAAGGAGACTACAATACGTATTATAAACTTTAATAAAATTAAAAAAATAATAATAATAATTCCAGTTATTTTTGGGTGTCCCATTGTTTACTTCACCTCATCAAATATATTGGCCAGTTGAGACATGATTTCATTATTTACAAATGTTTGAAGAATTAGATTTTGCTTATCAAGATATTTTTCCTGCAGAAGAAAATATATATATATATATATATATATATATATATATTTTTTTTTTATAAAATATAATGTTAAATGTTTTAAATATTAATATTTTTAAACATGTAATGAAAAGAATTAATGCATCAGTTAACATTTTACTTATAAGATGGAAAGTCTATCTATAAATTTTAGATATTTTTTCCATACCTCTCAGTGCACGAAGGAATTTTTGCAGTGGCCATTTTTTTAATGCTCAATCAACAATCAAGTGCAAATGAAAAAATTAAATTTTCAAGTACATTAAATCATGTGGTATTCAGCTGCTTATTTCAGAATTTACTATTCACTCATACTCCAAACCATTTGCTAATGTGTGACTGGATACCATGTGAATTATTGTAGTCATATATATATTATGTACTTTCTCATATACTTTTATTATATGAATTAAAAGGGATTGTAAATGCATAGTATACTAAAACAGTGAGTGGGCTACTGGTTAGATAATCCAGAAATCTTATTCTAGAGATCAGACATGGTAATTTTAAATAATTTTTCAAACCATTCTAGTCCTCCACATTATTAGCATTCATGAATGTGTGAGTAGAGCTAATCTAAAGTGGTGTGGTCACTTAAACAGAATAGGAAAGGGAAGATTAGTAAAATGGGTATTTGATGCTAAGGTGGCAGGAAAAAAAACCCTGAGGAAGGATTTCTTTCCCTGCTCCTTTTGGTACTTCTAACTGCATCCCACACAAAATGTGTGGATTGATGCAGTTAGAAGTACCTTAGAAGACTGAATTACATCTTCTCTCAGTACTGGAGCCCTGAAGTTAACAGACTTATTTGAAGAAACATTATCAATAGTAAGTTAGTAATGTAAATTTTTTCAAATAGTACATTCAAGATTGCAATCCTCATGGGTTGTACATCCTGATTGCACACATTTGTCATCTAAGAAAAACATGCAAGAGCACACTGAACATCCTCTCTATCTTTTACTACACTGGATGCAGAACATTGTTCGATCTATCATGTATTTAGGCTTATGGTTGAAGCTTACTTTATTTGTAATGGAATGAAAACATAAGGATTGAATTAAACACAGGAGGTTTAATGGTGGTTGCAGTATTTGTCTCTGCTACAGGCATCGTCAAGGATACAGTATAAAAATTGTAATGATGCACACAGGCAACACAATATATAAGTGGAAGAAGCCAAAAGCTCTAAGGGGAAGGGTGCCCTGTATGGATGCTGGTGGACAAGGGAATCCATGCCTCATCTTTCCCAAAAATCTCAGGAAGGTTTACACAACCATATGTATTAAAGTGTGGTTGGTTATTTCAATCTGCAGCTAATTAGGTGGGGGGGGATTCATAGCAGTGTTTTTCATTTGTTTCTGTGCAAGTATCCAAGGCATGGTTGGCTACACCTGACTAACCATAATTGTTCCAGTTGATATATTATCTTCTTGAAGATGGATGTTGGCTCTATATCTAGTTTACCATGATATGACATGACATGGCAAACTTAGTACAGAGAGGGAAGGGAGTTGGAGGATGTGGATAAAGTGCAGCCAGCTTCATATCAGATTTGAAAGCAGTGCAGACAAGAATTGTATATTAGAATAACAAATGCTACATCAATTTGCTATTTACTGATATACTTACACATACCAGATTATATATACATTCAGTATTACAGAAGATAATATTACCTGCATACATTAGGTGCTTCTATCTCTGCATATTTATATTCTACCTCTCATCACTATAGAACTTATGGAACTCATTTTATATAATCTTAAGGATTCCCAGCAATTCTTTAGTGCCTAGATGTAGGCCCATGTTCCCCCCCCCCCCCCCCACACACACACACAGACACAGAGATAGAGAAGAACCTAATATTTACAATCCAGGTTATCTATTGGACCTCCTGCTGCTGTATTTGCTCTGCTAGTGTTATTTACAGTGCCATTAGAAATCAAAAATTATACTGCTGAGCTAAATGCCATATAGTTTGCCTTTGAACATACATGCACACACAATAAAAGTTGATATAAAGATGCACTATTGCATAAACTCTCCAAGCTCTTTGCATTCTATATCCACAACTCTGCTACAACTATCGTTTTACTTTTTTGAGATGTTTGCATGTGCTAAATTGTAACCACTTTGTAATCAGTTCACTGATTAAGGTGGAAGGGACATCACAATATTTCCTGTTGGCTGCGATCATTCACAAATTGTCATCTATCTGTCAGAATAGCAGATAATCCTCTGCACCCTCCCAACATTCTTGATCTTTTCTTATTGATATCAGAATTTCTGTTATCAGAAATTCTGATTTTGATTCTGATTCTGATTTCTGAAATTGTTATCAGGTTTCTGATAACAGAACATAAGACCTTTAACCACATTGTCAGGCTTATAGTAAACTTGTACAATAAACAAGAGTCACAAGAATCAGTTTAGAGTTAACTGTGATTGGATTAGAGTAAGAAAGTATCTTAGGCAAGGATGATTGCTCTCCTCACCTGTTCAGCAGGTAAAAAGAGCAAGAAGCTACACTTAAGACATTATGTGTATACAGGGCTTTTTTTCAGCCAGAACACACTCTGGTAAACTTTTAGGACTTTAATGGTCCCTAAACACACATTTTATAAGTATTTCAAAACTAGGACTGCCTCCATTTTAAATTCTCAGTTATGGTCGTTGACAATGTAAATCAAGGGTCAACTTTGGTTCATCCAATTTAGTGCTGCCATCTTGTATTGTTGACACTGAACCTTGAAGATCGAAGTTTTCAATCTTCGAGTTAGAATCGATAGTCGGCCAGAAGTTATGGTAGTTACTGGAAGTGGAACTTCTATGTGAACAAGCATACAAGCAAACATTCTCTACACAAGTAGAATCGCATTTCAAATTACTAAATGATATTTTGAATCATTATTATAGCCACTGCAAACTGTTATATCATGTGTTAATTTTGTTAGTATATTATTGGCTGTCATAGTTTGGTAACTGATATCTAGCTGTCCAAGTAAATTTATGAGCATTGTTATGTCTAGAAAAACTATTCATTGTTCTTATGTTGATTTGATATATCTTATAATAGATAAAATGAAATCTCTTCACCTTCACTGTCTACTGGGACTTATGTTCCTATAATTGTTAGATTGCCTCTTTTTGTTTTTATTCTTCTTTTTATAATCTTTCACTCCAGTGGTTATAACTTGATATTTCATTTGTCCTTTATCCATATCATTAAACCTGCTCTCACTGTCTCTTCTCTTCTAACCTTGCTGTACATCTGTATATGGTGTTCTGATTCTTTTGTACTTCTTAATTTATTTTTTGTTTATTATTATTGTTAAATAAACTTTCAACTTCTTTAGTTCTGCATCTAGTCTTATTTGTGTGTTATATTCTGAACACTGAATGTGCCAACTCTGATTATTCTGTGTTTATCTGTTTTTGGTAACTATTATCTACTTCGGGTATCGAAAACAGCTGTCTGATGAAATTTCTTTGGCAAATTTTGAGTAATACGATTTCTCTCAAGTTAGTTACCATCCAAAATGAGGTAAATCTGATGGTGGTGGTGGTTGGGTTGCCACTTTAGTCTCCAGACTGGCATTAGATATAGCGTTTCCTTTAAACTTAATATTATAGTTATGTCGGAATACTTGGATATCAGAACACTGTTTGCTTTCTTTTGGATGCACCATCTGTGGGCATGGCATTTGGTTGGGAGGTGCTGCGCTACTCATTACCAACTCATTAGCAGCCCTCTGTAGCATGCCGCTTCTATAAATACTTTAATTATAGAGCAATTATTCATATGAATTAGCATTAATAATTTTCCACTTTTTACTGAATCCATTGAAATACATGCAGCTACCACCAACACTTCTTCATGGTTCACCAACAAACTCACAGAAACAAGTTTCCCTACATTCTCTTTTATTTTTCTGTTTCTTCCCCTCTCTCCAGTTAGGTGTTCCCAAAGGAATGTGCAGGTAAGTTACAGTTGCACATGTAACTTACATTATTTTTGGTGAAAATGGGTGCACATTTCCTATCTGTTTAAAAAAAAAAAAAAGTACATTAAATGTAACAATTTTGGTAAAGTTGGCCTCTCAGGTCATGTCCTTAACATCCTACATCAAATCGATTTGGAAAAATACCTGATCCTTACATTATATAAAAACCTAGTTAAGTTATTCAAGTTTTCCAGCATGCTCTTACTTTATGACTCTAATTGCAGCTCTTATTGGCCATCATGTATACTGTTTTGTTCTAATTTATATGAGTAATTATGTGAGAACATGTTACTCTCTAGCTTAGTATATCTCTTAATGATTTGTAACTAAATATATAATAACAAGAACTCTAGGTTTGATGTAGTAGGATTTTTCTGCACCAGACGTCAGGTCAGTAAGTTTAATGGTTGACCAAATTACTGTGAATTTAGCCTACCATATAGATTGCAACATAGCTTGTTTCTTTGTGTGTGTGTATATATATATATATATATATATAGATATAGATATATGCATACTGTCTGTGCAGTTAGCCTAGTGGCTATGCGCTTCACAACTATATACCTGGGGAAGGAGTGTCCTAGGTTTGATTCGCATTGATGATGTGAGGAGCTTTAAGGATCTTTCTCAAACATAACCAAGTTAGCTGGTCTTGGGCATGGATAGCAGGGTTTTACACTCCAGTTTATCTGGGGTTTTTCATCCCGCAAGCAGGCAAACTGGCTTCGTGAACACTCAGGCTACAGTCACAGGATATAGTACTTAATCCCTCGTTAGGAGGGTTCAACCAGTCCTAAGGGGTGGTCGAGGAATGGGGGGAACCCCACATGAATAAAATAAGATAAATATATGCATACTCCAGATGATGACCTTGATATGAAGGTCAAAACATCTAGTGATTACTAAAATAGAGAGCCAAAGGCTTGATTTCGGTGATGCAAAATTATATAAATTAAGTGGATATTAAATCCAACATCATTTCAAAGCCGAATACAGAAATTATAAAAGTTTCATAAAGTGTGAAAATTGAGCTTTGTGGGAATATACACCACTGGCCTAGCTGAACCTAATAGGAAAAGCATGAACACTAAAAGCGGCCATATATACACACCGACGGAGAGTTACTGAAAATACACCTCTCCAATGCTTCACGTTCCCTAGTACTGAGAGTTTTTGCTCTCTTGGGTTTCTGCCTAGTCTCTGATGAAAGCCAATGAGTTTGAAACAGCTGTCAGACTAGTGAAACCTATCAAAATGGACCAGTAGAAGGTACTATACAGCGCTTTTAGTGGTCGTGCTTTTCCTATTAGGTTCGGCTAGGGCAGCTGGTAGTAAGTGGCGGTGTTTTGCTGGAAGCTTTCTGGTAATTTTTCACATGAAACTTTTATAGTTTCTGTATTCAGCTTTGAATGATGTTGGGTTTAATATCTACTTAATTTATATAATTGAATGATTATTTTATTTATGCTAAACTGAAGTTTTATTATAACATGGTAGTTGTTTCCATAAGTTTTTTTAATAATGAATGCAGATCACCTTGTAACTATGAAGGATAGTGTATCATTAGTCCAATAAATTACTGAATGGGAAGGATAACAGCATTTCATAGGAAGCTTTGAAAAGGTGTTTAAATGAAGCAGTATCTGAATGTATCCATAGAGTTTTTGACAACAATAGGGAGGCAGTGAAATCGATGTGCAATCTTATTAAGTAAGGGACTCATAAGAAGATGATGTGGAAGGAATATTGTGAGAATAAGAGGAGTAAGGAGAATAAGAGTAAGAGAGGTCATAAAGCACATTCAAATAATGAATGCGCACTTTGGTAAGATCTAATAACATGGTATTTGTAACATGATGCACAGTAATACTACCACATTGGTTGAGGAAACAGAGGTTCACGAGAATGAGGGTCAAGGGTTGTTGCATAAATGGTTAATAATTTAGCAGTAGGGACAGATGGGATATTGGCATGTATTATGCTAAAAGAATATTCAGCCAAATATTCTAGGTTGAGTCTCAGCTAAGGAAAGAAACCACAGGAATGGAAAGAATGTATGTAGTTTTGGTATATATGCGTGATGCACAAATTGAGGCATATGGTTACTGACATCTCTGCAGTGTTGGTGAAGATTTTAGATAACATAGTAAGAACTCATGTACAGAAATGGGTTGACAGATAAGCTATAAACTATATGGACAAGCAAAGAACATCAGCAGTTTACTAAAGGGAGGTCATATTTTAGCAATTTGCTCAGAATTTCTCACATTGTTATGGCTGAATTGGATGAAGGGAATGGATAAACTACGATACTTTTAGACTTTACTATGGCATTTGATTGAATATCATGTGAGCAGCTGTTGCATAAACTGGAGAATATGGAACTGGAATATAAACTCTTGATTTTCTGAGTAGATGGTTGATGGATAGGTATTAGAAAGGGATATATAATAGGTGTGAGTCTGCCAGATTTAAGGTGATCGGTAATGTATCCTGGTGATCAGTCCTGGGACCACTGGTGTTCAGTCTCTACATTGATGATATTGGCAAGGATCTGACAAGTGATCAATTGTTTGCTGATTATGCAAAGATAGTCAGGAAAGTCAGGCTACTAGTACTACTGATATCCAGCGCTTACTGAATGATTTGATTTGACTGGAAATGTGGACAGTTTAGTATTATTCTCTTTGGTGTGATATTTCCAACAGCATATTATGTTATGATGGTGGGATTTTGCTACAAGAGGTTAATGAGGCTAGGGATCTTGGAGTTATGGTGGATTGGAATTTGAAGTTCAAAAGCACATAAAAATATCAAGTAGAGTTATGTGGGAAAATATCAGAATGGAGAACTGGACAATGAGACTCAGCTAATTTGGGACCATAAGCAGACTCATTTGTGCTTATGTCCCACAGAAGATTCTCTACCAAGGGAGGAAAGGAGGAATTTTTTTGATGCATTAGAGAAGGCAGCTGGCACAATGAAAAAGGAAAAGTTAGTCCTTGTTGGAGATCTAAACAGCTTGATTACCAAACATATGGAAGTGTTTTGGGAAAATTTGGAGAAAAGAGCAAAGCTAACAATAATGATAAATACCTGCTGGATTTCTGTTCAGGATATGGATTAGTTATTACTAACACCATGTTCCAAAAAAAATATGCACAAATTCATATGGAGAGAGGTTGTTCTTAAGTAGGTTTTAAATTAAAACCTACTTTTAATCAATTTCAACTTGGAAAAGGAATGTACAGCGCTCGCTACACTAACAGGTAAGGTTAATAGTATTCTTAAAGCAACTGAAAAGTTAGGGAAAGATAAATTATTGGACAAAATAAAATTAAGAATATCGAAAGGGTTTTGAATATTTAAATTATCCTTCCAAAAAATATCCCGGAAAGTACATAACTCATCATATAGTTCTATTGCATTTACGTCTTTATTGTCGCTGTCCTTCAAGAGAATCTCTAAATCGTCATGATTTTTTTGTAAATCTTCATTATTAATTTGTAGTAATCTATACAAGAAATTGAAATTATCATAATATGTTTTTAGTTGTTCAAAACGTTCTATTAACGAACACATTGCAACGTCTAGAAGTGTATAAAAGACATTCACTGTAAATTTATCTTCTGGCGATTGTGGCGTTTCGTCATGATGCTTGTAGTCAAATTGCTGTGTCTTCTTTCTTCATCGGACTTCTACCAGTTTTAAATTCTTGTTCTCCATCCACCTCTTCACTCAGTTCTTTTGCCGTTTTAGAACATCTTTAAAATTTGTATCTGATCGATACTCTTGTAAGAATATTTTTAAGTTTTCGATAGATTCTAAAGCAAGTGTAATGTTCATATTTTTGTCTTGAAGCATTTTACTCACGGGGTTTATTCTGTTAAGTAAATCATGCCCAGTTATAAGAGAGCAAATAAATTTCTAGTCCTTTATTTTAGCACATAATGTATGTGCTTCATGCTGAGTTTCTTTACTAAAATCTTCATTATTTAAAATTTCAAAAAGTGCATCGTAAATTTCTCGTAACTGATATCGTAGAGGGCAGATTGCATTAATTTTACTTTTCCATTGCATATCTGATGGCTGTTTCAATGTTAATTTTTTTACGAACTTTAAAAAGATTGCCCAACGTAAGAGAATGAAAACAAATTGTATATTTCTTGAATAATTGCAAAGAAACTAATTGTATCTGCATTCACTTTGGCTGAATCGTTAATGATTTAATTTAGAGTATGAGCAGCACATGGCACGTAAAAAGCTCGTGGATTTTTGTTTAAATGCAAATTTTGGAGTCCATATTTTTCCCTTTCATATTTGCCCCATTGTCATACCCTTGACCTCGCATGTCTTCAATGGGAATGTTCCATTATTGTTGCGCATAAATCACGTCCTGTGGAATCTGATATATCTGCAAAACCTAAAACGTTTTCCCTGATCTTAACAATTCCATTGTCACAGGAAACAAAGTGAATAATAATGGTAATTTGTTCTGTTTTACTTACATCAGATGTGCAGTCTAAAATTATGGAATAATATTTAGATTTTCGAATTGATAATAAAATTGTATCCCTGATTCTCATAGACAGGCTTATATGTTGGTTATGCATTATTAAAACACTTAAGGAATTGAACAACGTAGTTAAGGATATAAATTAAATTAAACTTTAATAAATATTTTCTGATATTTCGGCAACGTCATGTTGCCATCTTCTAAAGGAACTTACAAAAAAAGTTACGTGCACGTAGGCACCACAACACAGAAACTGGGAATGAAGAGATGAATCTATTGTTCTCCTAACAGTCGTGATGGTGCCCTCTAGCGGGCTAAGTAGGTGTTCTTGGCCGTTGGGATATAGGCCTCCCAAATTTGGGGCAGTTGCATACAACCAAATTTGTTGAGATTTGGAGAATTTCTTAGGGCTGAGGCTGATTCCATAAAGAGTCTTTCAAATTTGTATTTGCTACGGTGTATCACTGTAGCTTTCTTCCACCATATTCTTCCACCGTGTTGTAGTGCATACATGCACGTAACTTTTTTGTAAGTTCCTTTAGAAGATGGCAACGTGACGTTGCCGAAATATCGGAAAATATTTATTAAAGTTTAATTTAATTTATATCCTTAACTACGTTGTTCAATTCCTTAAGTGTTTTAATAATGTATCCCTGATTGCGTTACTTAAAGTTTCCAATATTTCATTTTAACTGTCTTTACTCAAATAGTGTACTCTATTGTTTCGTTGTAGGGTCCTTTCAACACGATTTTCCATAATGGGATCAAACTTCGCCAACAGTTCAACTAATTTTAAAAAATTGCCTTTATTCCTTTCATATAATTTATCAGATGATCTGCAAAAAGTTAAATTTTGGCTACCATGGAATTTTATAATTTCAATCAAGCGTTCTAAAACACTCATCCAATGTTTCTTTTCCATTGAGTTTGGCAATCAATAGTAGTTTTGTGTTTTAAATTTTTATCAACTTCCTTCCATTTTAAGAAATTTTTCATGTGAGTTAAACTAGTCTCATGTATATGCAAAGTTGTACTTACATTTTTCCAATCGTTATAGCCTTCTACAAGACTACTTGATTCGGTAGGTGCGAAAGGTTTGTAACAAAAGCAAAAAACAGAATTTAAAGTTTCAGAATAAATGAGCCATGTTCTTGGCACGAGGTCACTGTTTTCCATTTTTCAATTATAATACGTGTCGCCAAATTTATGACCATATGTATCTCTGGGATATATTATATTTTTCTTTTGAACAGGCCCCATTTCAATTAAAACAACTCATAATTTTTCATGAATATTTCCCCATTCACCTGGATCTTCTAAATTTACAGAGACTAACAATGTGTTAGTTTCGTGGTCAACTACAACTAAATCTTCTAACTATTTTTCACTTAAATCATGCATCTTGTTATCTTGTTCAATATTTGCAATAGTACTTTCATGAAAACTGGGTGATGTACACGTTTCTTCAACTCTGATTTCTGATGTATCAAGTTGGTTATAATCTGCACCAGAATATTTTAATATTTTAACAAATTTATTAAGAGCCCCAGTTTGTTTCTTAACATCTGCTTCTTTCATAGCATGATGCTTACGATTTTGTGCACTGGATAATTTTTTTAAAATTTTTGATTCCATTTCTATTTTATACCCACAAGAAATTATTACACAACATGACACAGAGACGAAATAATAGTCCGCACTGCGCTACTGTCATTAGCCTACTGAGATGCGTACCATCTGACTGGTTAACTAGCAACAAATGTTTTGTACGAAAATTCGTTTCTGCACATAAAAACTGTTCACCATTTCACTTTAGATAGACTGCAGTAGACACAACATTCTTTAGGCAAGCATTTAGCCTGGTCTCGCTGCAAAATTGTAAACAGCCGGCTGATCAAAGAGGCTGCAATATACAATTTTTTTAAATTTTTATTCGGTGTATCCGGCCAATATTTATTTTAATATTGATCATGCTAAGATTTTTTTGTTTTCATACTAAAAATTTTGTTTCTTAAAAATGAACTTATGAATGGTGCCCCCTTCGTAGCGGTGCCCACATGCTCTGCATCCCCACTTCCGTCGGCCCTGCTTATAATAATAAGGTGATGGTCAAAATGCACAATTGTATTCTTTTTGTTGCAGGTGACTTCGATTTTTATCTACTTAATAGTAATCCATAAATGCTTAAATAAATTAATATGGGTAGCACTTATTTTAATGGCCAACAGGCCAGAAGAATCCTTGATCTCTCATTGACAATAGAGGAGCAGCATCTGAGATAAAAATAAGGAAAGTATTACCATCTTGTTCTAATTGTAATGCTGAGAGAAAGTGCTATAGAATTTTGGATTCAATTCAAATAAGGATATTACACACACACACACTCACCCATGTAAACTAGATTCATTAGCTGCGTTTTTAAGGTAAATGTTTTTGAGATACCCTATAAACTGATTATAGCAAAAAAAAATTGCATTTTTCTTATTTTGGCCTGAAAAAATATAACTTATAATATATATAAGTTATTATATAATTTTTTATATAAGTTTATATTAAAATATTTTTAAAAATTATATTTGCAAACTTTTGTGTATTGAGAGTGATTTTCGAGGCTTTAGAGAAGGCAGCTAATACAATGAAAAAGGAAAAGTTGGTTCTTCATGGAGATCTAAACAGTAAGGTAGGAAATGATTACCAGACAAAGAAATTTTTTGGGAAAATTTGGAGAAAAGAGCCAAGTTAGTAATAATGGTAAGTACCTGCTGGATTTCTGTTCAGGACATGGACTAGTTATTACAGATCGCATGTTCCTATATAAAAAGGTACACAAATTCAAATGGTGAGTACTTGCGAGAAATAAGAAACGTCTCACAGACTGTTATTGTTGATAGTGGTGATTTTCCACTGGTTCAGGACACAGACAGGGGTATACAGAGGATTTGAAATTAGAAGAGATCACCATTTAGTTTTGAGCAAGTTAAATTAAATATCATAATGAAAACATCGGTGTGTGAGAAATGACATGGGCCTAGTTATTACTAACACCATGTTCCAACATAATGTGCACTAATTCACATAGAGAGAAGATGCAGACATGTTATTTTTGATAGTTATGGTTTCCCACTGGTTCAGGACACAAGAGTATTCAGAATATTTGAAACTGAAACTGATCACTATGTAGTTTTGAGCAGGTTAAATTGAATATCATATTAAATTGTTCATATTTGGTCTAATGTATTAAAACTGAGAACTTTATTAATAAGAGACCATACGATTTAATGAATAAAATACAAATTGCCAACCAGTTTCACTAGCTACTGTCTAGCATTATCCAGGCTGTACTAGTGTAAATACAAATGCACCAGTTACATGAAAATATAAGCGTTAGTACCAGTGTTAATTCTTGTTTGGAAGTGCGCATGCGTTAGTCAGAATCTGGTACATGACCACGTGTTGTGTGGTTTTTTGCATATTGTAGTTCTGTTAAGCTGAGAGAATTGATGAGATTTTTTTATGTCTTTAAGAATAGCACCCTGATTTCTATTTAAATTGCTGCTTGTGCATAGCACCACTGCTGATTCTTTAAAAGGTCTGTGTCTGTAGTCATCCTCGATGTAAGGCATAGAACTGTTTTTCCGGTCTATAACGTGATTGGATGTCGAAAAATGATGAGCTAAACCTGATGTGATTATTCTGTTGTGATTTACATCTCCCACATGTTCTTTCTGTCTTATTTCAAGACTTCGAGAGGTCTGTCCAATGTACGATAGGCCACACGTGCATGGAATTGCATATACTCCAGGATGTTTGAAGAATGGGACTTCATCTTTAGGTGATCTTAAGATTTGTCTGGTCGTAGTAGTAGTTGGTTTTGATGTTATGAGCTTTTAACATTCTAGCTAATTTTGTGGATACTGAACTAATATATGGAATCACTGCTGCAGACACATATTAGGAATCAGTTATATGTGTTGGAGGTTGTCTTTGAATAGAAATTTGTTTAAAATGTTGGTGGGGTATCCATTCAGAGATAAGAGTCTTAGCTATTTGCAACAGTTCTAACCGTACATCATCTTGTTTTGAAATAAACTTTAAGGCTGTATTGCAGAGCATATGAATGATGCTGTGTTTTTGTGATCGACGATGGTTTGATGAATCACAAATTGACGAATCGAGGGAAGTCCGAAACATGCTTTGAACTTGCTTTGAACTCATTCACTGTCATAGCACCCACAACAGACTGGCAGCTTATTCCACTCATTTACCACTCTAAGTAAAGAACTTAGCTCTAACACTCTTGCTAACCACACTCTTGCCCAGCTTCCAAAGATGTCCCCTAGTTTTCCTGCCACCACCAGTCCGGATTTCAAAAATATCCTCTGAATTAATCCTATAGAAACCCTTCAGCAATTTGAATGTCTCAATCATATCTCCCCTTTTCCGCCTATCAACCAATTTCTGCAACCCACAAATCTTCAACCTGTTCTCATAAGGTTCATTCCATAGACCTGCTATCATCTTGGTCACTCGCCTCTGGATCCGCTCCACCTCCTCCTCATCAAGAAGAAACCTAGGTGACCAAATTTGGGCACAGTAGTCTAGTTCCATAGTAAATTAATCTTATTGTGTAGTGTTTTGATTTTATTAAGAAACACTAGCAGGTTTTCTATGGTATCTTTTCATATGATGAACAGTCATCGACATATCTCCATCATATCGAAAGTATAGGTGAAATGTTGGAAAAAATATCTTTTTCAAGTTTTTCCATAAATAGGTCTGTGCATGGTGGTGACAGGGGGGGCTACCCATGGCTAGACCTTTTGATTGTTTGTATACAATGTTATTTACTATGAAGAAATTTGATTTCATGCAATGATGGAACAAATGGTTACATGTGTAACATTGTCCGAGGTCTGACTTGGGTATATTTTTTATCAATGCTGACCAAACTTGGTGTAGAATTAGGTCCTGGTTTTTGTTGCACAAAATGGGTATGAACCGAAGATCCTCAAAAAAAAAATGGTTATGAACCAAAGACTCAAAAAAATCCTGAATGCAATCACGCTTCCATACATCAAGAATGTTACAGACAAAATGGCCAATTACTAAACAAACATAACATCAAAGTGGCTTTTCTGTTGGAAAAAATATCAAGATCTCTACATCCCCTAAAACCTCCACATCATCGTTATTTTAAAGGATGGTGGCGTCTGCTATGTAGGCCAGATGGGAAGATCAGGGGAAATTCGCATGAACGAACACCAAAAATACGTGCAAAAAAGAAGAGAAAACAAATCAGGCTTATCATACAATACAACTTCCACCGGCCATAATGTACTCTGGCAAAAAACAAACATGTCTTACATTGAAAAAAATTGTTTCATAAGGAAATTTAAAGAAGCTACAAACATGCTTAGAATTCCAACGCAATGCAACAAAAACCAGGGCCTAATTTTACACCAAGTTTGATCAGCATTGATAAAAAAAATATACCCAAGTCAGACCTCGGACAGTGTGAATGTGAACAACACAACGTGACAGCATCCAGCATTGTTCAAACCTAGCATTGCATAGAATGAACTATTTTGAGTAATTTCTCATTTCGTGTGTTTTAACTTTTAGTTACTTTGACCCTTGAAGATGTAAGTCATACGACTTACGAAACTTGTCGGGTTGTTTTTAATTGTTATTTATCATAATAAACATGTGGTCCAATTACTGGAATCTTTCTTAAGATAAGCTAGTGCGTTTAATTTGTCGTGAGTCAGTGTCAGTATCAAAAGAATACAATATAAAACGACACTACGAGACAAATTCTTGTAGTGTCATTTGCATGCATCCAGTTTTGAACACCTTCAAGGGTAGCTTTGTGTGGACAAAGTAAACCATCTCCAAATTGATTTAAAATGCCAGCAGGGTACGTTTAAAAAGCAGAGGGAAGAGAGTGAAGTGTGCATCAAAGTAAGTTATGTAATAGCTAAAAAAAATTGCTAAAAAATCAAAAGCCTTCTTGGACAGCGAGTTTGTGAAAGATTGTCTTATCGTTGCTGGGGATATTCTGTGCTTAAATAATAAGGAAGTGTTTAAAAAACCAAGTTTGTCTGGGGTAACTGTAGCACGATGTGTCAAAGAACTTGCCAACGACATTGAAGGAACTTTAAAAAAAAATGGTCATCTGAATTTGCGTCATATTCACTTGCTTTAGATGAGAGCACAGATGTTACGGATACAGCACAACTGGCTATCATTGTCCATGGCATTGATCAACAATTCAATGTGACGGAAGAACTGCTAGCACTCGTACCTAAGAGGGGAATGACGAAAGGCACTGATATTCTTGAAGCCGCCAAGAAAATGCTCCAGTATTTTGACCTCAGTTTAACCAACCTCAACAGTGTGGTTACTGATGGTGCCCCTGCTATGGTGGGAAAGAACGAAGGGTTTGTTGCGCTGCTATGGAAAGAACCGGAATGAGAAGGAAAAGATTTCATGAATTATCACTGTTTAATCCACCAGGAGAATTTATGCATGAAAACTATTGGATTTGATAATGTCATGAAAGTTATTGTGACTGTCATCAACATTATTAGGGCAAGAGGATTGAATTATCATCAATTCCAGGAGTTTTCGATTCAAGAGTGCGAAGCGGATCACGGCGATGTGGTTTATTATAGCGATGTGCGTTGGTTGAGCAGAGGGAAGGTTTTAAAAAAGTTTTTGACTTAAGGAGCGAAATACAGCTGTTCATGCAAACCAAGGGGAATCCGATTGCGGAATTTAATGATCCAAAGTAGATGACAGACCTTGCCTTTGTGACTGACATCTTGGTGCATATAAATGACCTAAATATGCAGCCACAATCCAAAGATCAACTGGTGCATACTCTGTTTGATCACATCAAAGCTTTTGTGGCCAAGGTCAAACTTTGGGAGGCACAACTCGCAAAAAAGACTTAACTCATTTTCAGCTTCTCGCTGAGTCCAACTGTTTATCTCTTGATGAATACGCTACAAAATTAGCTGTGTTGCGAAGTGAGTTCGAAGAGAGATTTAGTGATTTTCGAACCAGCAGTCTTCTTTTGATTTATTTTCAATGCCATTCAGTGTCAATGCTGGCGAAATGCCAGGCTCAGGACAAATGGAGCTGCCTGAACTCCAAAACAACTCTTCTTTGAGAGGAAAATTATTCAATGTGCCCTTGCGTACATTTTACAAAAGACTACATTTCTGAGGACACATTTCCTAATCTTCGCTGGCATGCTTTGAAGATGTGTGCTTTGTTAGAAAGCTCATACTTATGTGAGCAGTTCTTCTCAAGAATGAAGCATGTCAAGTCCAAGACAAGAACTCGGATTACAGATCAACATCTCGAGAATACTCTGCGCATAGCAACTTCCAACAGTGATGCCAGCAATGACAAGCTGGTCAAGGAAAAATGTTGTCAAGCTGCCCATTGACATTGTAAAAAAACAATGTTTTCTTCATTAAATTATCTTTTTTCAAGTATTGATTGTATTTACTTATGAACCCAACTCCTACCTATGTCTTAAAGCTGAGTTTATTTATTTTTATAGAATTTTATGTAAAGTATCAAATGCACAGCATTCCTTGTGAACCTGCAAAGCATCTTACAATTCTAAATACTGTTGTGGGCTTAATTGAAATTTTTAATGCGGCCCATACTGTCTGAAAGGTTGAAGACCCCTGATGTATATGAATAAGAGTAGTGTGCATCTTTGTTTTGCTCTGATTTTACATCAAACCAATTTCTTGTATTTCCTTCATTTCTAACTGCTGACTTGTAATTTCATGTTTGCTGTTGAATGCTATTTCTACTCCATCCTTTCCTCAATCATTTTGGCCAAATCAACATCCTATACCTATTATTTAATAAGAACTCATCTGCTTTTTTTCTTCTTTGTCTCACTAATGCCAATTTTGTCCACATTATACTTTTCCACTTCTACAAGTTTTATTTTCTGTTCTGATAATTGAAGTGCATTTACATCATATGATATCAGAAGTTGGTTGATATTTACAGGAATGGTTAATTGAACAGTTGTTGTTTTGAAAGTTGGAAAAACAGTAGATTACTATATTAGTATTGTTGAATATTAATAAATCCATTATTTTCTAATATCTCATTTATTCACTAAGATTCTGCTATTGATGCCATGCAGTTATTGATCTGTCCACTCCCAGTCTTTGATACTATTTTATTTCTGTTCCATCTATGAGACTCATAAGTAAAGCTGGTTTGAACACTGTGTTGTATATTGTTGGTTTTGTGTTTTTGTTGATTTTTTATTCCATTGAAATTTATTTAGCTGGCTTCCAGACATACCAGCCTTTGCTTCTGTTATCCGTTTCCATATTTATTGTATTATTGTTATTATTATTTTAATGTGTGCATTCCATATACAAAAGATTGTAATCTGAAAGCTAGTAATAATGAAAACTTAATTGTGTTGGGCTGTTGAGTGCATGGGAAGTGGTAAAGGAATGTTTGAGGGAGGTAATGGCTGACTGCATACCTAGAGTTTGGAGAGTAAATGAAGTGGGAGTTACTGGATGAATAACACCATTAAGCTTGAGCTGTAAAAAAAGAAATAATTGTGGAGGGAATTTAAGGAGAAAGGTGACCTACAGGCACACCAACAGTACAAAGCACAGGTCAGAAGAGTAACTAGTGTGGTAAGAAAAGCAAAAGAAAGAATATGATGAAAGGAAATTATCAATGCAAACTACAGAGCATCCCCAACAGTTCTTTTGATATGCTTCAAGTAAAAGAAAAAATGCATACGGCAGAATGATTTTAAAAAATGGCGATGTTAGGGAAGTAACTGAATCAGTCAAAATTGTAGAATTACTAAGTGAACACTTTGCAAGAGTATATCATCCAGGCGGTGATATTGCAGGAATGAGGGAACCAATGGCTTATATGGAAATTGAAGTAATGAAATGCAGATGAATAGTATATTACAGAACCTTAATGTGAATACATCTGTGGGATTGGATGGTATACCAGCTCGGGTCTTATGTGAAGCAGCAAAGGAATTGTCAATGGCTTTGACATTATTGTTTAATTTAAGACTCAGCTCTGGGTTAGTCCTGAGGGGGTGGAAAGAGGAGAAAATAGTTCCATTGCATAAAGGATACTCCAAGACTGCCGTTGCAAATTACCGAATGATCAGCATATCAGGAGGAGTCATCAGGGTTTTGGAGAAATTAGTCAAGAGCAAAATACAGGAATGGATAGATGGAAATGGGATACTGTATTGGGAGCAGCATGGTTTTGTGAAAGGTAGATCATGCCTCAGTAACTTGCTCACATTTTATAATACAGTGATGGCTGAACTGGATAAGGGTAATGGGTTTACAATGATACTGCTGGACTTTGCTAAGACATTTGACAGGATACTACATGGAATTCTAATCAGTAAACTGCAGCACATCGGGATGGATATAAGATTGGTGAGATGGATAGGAGGGTGGTTGATGGAGAGATATCAAAGAGTACTTTATTCAGGAGAAGAGTCCAAAAGAAGGCCTGTGACTAGTGGCATGCCACGGCATTCTATTCTTGAACTGCTACTGTTTAATTTGTTCATTAATGATATAGGAAAGGATCTGAGAGGAACTGTTAATTTATTTGCTGATGATGTAAAGTTGGGTAGAGCAATAGTGAATACATATGATGTCAAAATTTTGAAGGATGATTTGGATAGATTGGCAGACTGGCTAAGGAGAATGGATGTCAGTTTAATGTAGCAAAGTGTGAGGTTATGCATTCTGGGGTGAAAAGATTAGCAGCAGTATACCATATTGGTGGAACTGTACGAGGAAATTGACGAAGCCAGAGATTTGGGAGTGTTGTGGATAGGGAGTTGAAGTTTAGGGGAGAACATAGCAAAAGTGGCTAAATCAGCTCATCAGATCACTTAGTTACTGAAGAATACTTTGATGAGCAGAGACAAGCAGGTTATTGTTCCTCTTTATGGAGCCTTGATAAGACCCCATCTGTGCCCATTTCTGGGTGCCAGGGTTTCTTCTTGATGGGGAAGAAGTAGAGAGGATCCAGAGGCGAGTCACCATGATGATAGCTGGTCTATGGAATGAACCTTACGAGAACAAGTTGAAGATCTGTGGGTTACAAAAATTAGTTGATAGGTGGCAAGGGATGATATGATTGAGATATTCAAATTACTGAGGGTTTTTACAAGATTAATTCGATATCCGGAGAGTTCACCAAAAAACAATTAACCGAAAGACAATTCATCGAACGACAGTTTATCGAAAAAGCAATTCATCGAAAATCATTTCATCGAACAACAATTAATCGAAAAAACAATTCCTCGAAAAAGCAATTTGCTGATCAGCAGTTAATCGAAAACACAATTCATTGAAACGCAATTGATCGAAAAACAACAATTCATCGAAAAATCACAATTCACCAAAAAATAAATTATAAGGCATGTGGAGTGAAGATGTGTGTGCAATTTTTTTAAAAAATTGTTTTGTGAGGGTGATTTTTTTGCGGAGCATACTGGCTGCTGTGAATGATATCCACTGTGGCAGATATAGTTGAGATGTTAAATGGAGGATTTCATGCTTGTGAAAATAACATCCTACAGAACTTGAGTTCATTGTTGAATGAGTTGGAAGTATACATGATGAATTCAGTAAACTCGATATCAATGGACTTGTAGATATATCAACATATGTCTTTGTGATATCTCAGAAAAGGAAGTCACTAGTGGTGTGGTGAAAGGACCAGTTGAAAGTACAAGCTGTATGGGGGGGGGGGACTGAAAAGTTCTGATAAACAACTAGAACAAAATGATTTTAAAGCATTCTGATATAAACCACAAGGAAGACCATATCTTAAACCCTTTAACACCTATGTTTCCTGAAATCGTAATAATTATTGTTTTTCATTTAGGATATGTAAGAAAACATGTTAGTGGTTTTGAAGAAATTCGAAGACACAGAGGTGCGGGCCATCAGATTTTTCGTGCTGCAAGAAAAGTCTGCAACTGAGATTCACCAAACATTGAGTGATAATTTAGGGGATTGTGCCTTCCAGTATAACCAACAATTGAAAGCTGGGCATCCTGGACTGGAGACCTTCCACAGCGATCACAGCTGAAAACTTCGATGCAGTGCATGCCATAATCCTTGATGAACAAATGCCAGCCAAAAACATCGCAAAGACTCTGGAGACAATCCAAGGTGATGGGTTGGTGTCATTATCTACCAAAATCTGGAAATGCAGATACTCTCAGCAAAGTGTACCCAAAAAGTTTGAATGCCAACCAAAAGAGAAAACGTGCTGTCATCTCAAGGGATTTTTGATCATTTTGAGAAATCAGGTGCAAATTTTTTAGCTCATATATTCTGACCTTTGATGAAACATGGCTTCGTCACTATGATCCAGAGAACATACAACAGTCAATGGAGTGGAACTCAAAGATTCTCCATGGCCAAAGAAGTTTTGAACTAAAACGTCAGCAGGGAAGGTTTGTGCCATCGTCTTTTAGGATATGGATGGTGTAATCCTTACCAAGTACCTCAAAAAAGGTGAAACTGTTACAGCAGCTCTGAAGGAATTGAAGGAGGTACTGAAGGAAAAACGTTGCGAGAAACTAAGCAGAGTTGTGTTGCTTTTGCAAGACAATGCACTTGCTTATGAAATCCAACAAACAATATACAACTTGGGATTTCAATGTCTACCTCAAACACCATATTCACCAGACCTGGCCCCAGGGCCAGCCCTAGAAATTTTGTCGCCCCGTGCAGTAGCAGTTTGCTACCACTTCCCATTAAAAAAAAAACTTTTAATGACGTTTTAAAACCCATGCTGTTAAGCTAGGCTTCAACATCTCTGATCATAAATTCTAAATAGCAGCATTAGCTAATAAAAATTCAGTTAATGAAATTTCAAGTTAATGAAAAATGATCATAAACTATATTTTTTACAGAAAGAGAGAGTTAACCCTTTAACACTACATTCTTTTAATTATGATTTTTAAAAATATATACAGTACAATGAAGTTTTATTACATAAAAATTTAACTAACAACATCCTGAAGTCTGGTTTCAACAGAGAAGGAATAAATGAGTTTTTTATGATTTATTTTTCGTATACTTTAGGCCAATTTTGCTGCCGCCCAAAATTTGACGCCCCGTGTGCAGATGCAAGTTTTTAACCTTCGGTAGAGCTGGCGCCCTGCCTGGTTCCACCTGAACTATTTCCGATTCCCAAATTAAAAAAAAAAAAAAAAAAAACACTTTCAGAGGAGCAAAATTTACAAATATGAATTCATATCTGCAGCTGAGGACTTTGTGCAAAAAGGGAAAGACTTTTTTAACAGAGGATTCGAAATGGCAGCATCATTGTAATAAGTGTATAATAGCTTGTGAGGAATATGTAGAATAATGTGTAAGTTACGAGGTTCTACATCAATTCCTTCAGGTGGTTATCAGAAATATTCCTCACACCCTTGCAAGATTTAATGCTATGGGAGGCACAGATGGGAAGCAGAATATAGAATGGTGGGGAGATATCTTAGAGGACATAGAGGAAATGCAACATTTCAGATCCTTATCCACCAACATCGGTGATGTTAGTGGATAAGGATCTGAAATGTTGAAGATATTTTGCTAAAATTGTGAGGACTGCACAACGCATTCTGGCACTGATGCCGAGAACACTGATATAGGGGTAAAGATGTAATCTCCATTCTATAAAGTTTTATTCAGACCGCATATGTATTAATGTGCCAAGATTTTGTTACTTGATTTTCAAATGGATGAAGATATGTTGTAAAAGATTCAAAGACGATTGACTAATGGTGGTTTCTAGTCTCTGGAATGTTGAACATGAACACAGATTGAGGCAATGTCATTGTAGAGTCTAGTGGATAAAGGACAAGGGGGGGGGTGTCATCGAGATATTTAAGTTATTAAGGGGTAATTATCGGAATAATGAGTATCAGATTTTTCATAGAATGGGTGGAGTCAGGGGAGAACGAGAGGCCATCCCTGGACGTTGTATAAAAAGATCGTAAATGATGGTGAGTTTGAGGGTGGTTGGAATTCCTTGCCTGGAAGTGTAGTGGGTGTTAAGACAGTGAATGCATTCAAGCCACAATATGATGAACTGTGTGTAATGGAGGGTCTCCCAATATGATTCGTTGACTCCCGGGAGGTCTAATAATAATAATAATACACGCATACCCGGTCGTACGACACGTTAGGTTCCAGACCACCTCCGTATAGTGAATCACTGCCTTTTTTTATCAGAATGCATAAAATGCATGTAATGGCTAAATAACCTTTTAGGTAGTCATGTATGTACATAAATGACGTGAATAAAGCATTTGTCTAGTCAGTTACGCAAAAGAAATATTTAGAATAATTTTCGGAAACTTAAATCTTATTCTGAATTGCATGGCTAAAAGGAATACGCCGACCTGTTTACATACCAATCTGCATCATTAAAAGTTTTCTCATTTCGTCAAAAAGATTGTGACGTTTACGGATAACTGTAATATTAATTAGTGGCTTTTTTTTCCACTTGACTAAGAACTTTATATATTCAAGATACCAAGTAATTTTATATAAATTTGGTTTTAATCCTATTTTCCAAGTATGCAAACAGACAAGAAAGTCAAGTTTGCACCTGCAAGTAGTGCAAACTTGACTTTCCAAGGCATTCCATGGTAAAGGTGGATAAAGAACTGATCACTTTCCTTATTATTTTTCCCTTAATGTAAAGAACATCCCCTTGCGGAGATGTATGATGCTAAACATTATATTTGTATTTTCGTATGCTAAACTTTATATTTGTTTTTAACAAATCTAACAACAGTAGTGCCAAGTAAGTTTAACCTATAGCCTGTCTACTCTATTATTGCATAAAGTGTATACTGAGTCTCAGTAAACAATTGAAAATTCTTAGAATACGAAGTGAAATATACACTAACCAGATATGGTATTATCTAGTTTATATTACTTATATTATAAATAAGATAACATAATATAACATAACATAACTCATAATATATCTTCAAACAAACATTGATCCCCACTCCATGCAGATTTGGCTACAGTTAATTGAAAAGTTAAAGTGATCAAAGTTATTCTACAATTAATATGTAATTAAGATGAGCGCTAATGTGCTATGCACTCTTAAAACTTTCATACATTGATAAAATTTTAATCATACTGTCAAAATGGCAGGAATTTTGTAGTGCAGTTTGCATAAGCCACTGAGTCTACGCCACTGATATATATATTTAAACACAATTAGGAAACTACTCTGAATTCTGTTAGTATTTATCTCAATAAAAGTAAGCAATGTTGAAGTCATTTATTGATTCATGAAATAATCTTAATCCTCTCTTTTAAAGAATCTCTCAATTTTTATTTCTGAGCTCTCCTTTAAGAGCTCGGAAATATTCGTGATGCTGGGAACGTGAAATGGCACTGCAGAATACTTTTTTGTGCCTCGGGTATCTGGAATATTAGATAATCTTGGCTGAGGGCATGATGCTAGCCCAACAAGGCTAATCCAATGTTTATTTCAATGCAAGAAGATCAGTATGCTATAAAGGTATATTTTGATATGCTGGACTCTGAGAGTTAGAGAGAGATTAACTTAGGTTGTTAACTGCATTAACTGTTGCTGAGTGACCTTTTTATCCCCCTGTCTTTATGTCTATTGTGTTGCTTAGAATTTCCCTTACTGTCCTAAGATATTTGACCTTTTTTTTGCCTCTTAAAGGATTTATTGTTTCTTCCCGAAAATTGAAACGAATTTCACGTGTGCGAAAATAATCAATCCTGAAATGACCACCGATCAGCCTTTGCAATGAATCTATTTAGTGATAGTAAATTTGGTGTATTTTATTCTACAAATCAGTCACCAGAAGAGTTGCACTGATTGCTCTTTCACTTCACTTATAATATAGAAATAATTTTTTAAATTTCAGAATTTTCAAATGTTTGCTTTGAAAATATTATGTCAAATATTTATATTTTTAAATAATATTTATTGAAATAAATATGGCCTCTTGCTTTTGTTCCTAGCCAAATAGCATTATATGGACCATCACATTTCACTTTCAGAAACGATTTTTTGTTGTTCTTAAAGACAAAAAAAAAAAAAGTTAAAATGCTAAATTGCATAACTCGGTTTCCGATTGTGATTCTTTTTGGAATTTATATCCAATGATATTTTAACAGTGATTCTTCGCCTTCATCTTTTATTTATGTATTTGTATTATGCACATTACGATAATATCCAGTGCATATCCTTGTAGATATGTTGAAAAATATCATATACGGAATGATTCAAAATTTTTGCTCATTTTGAAGATTTTCTAATGCTTCCTCCCCCCTTCCTTATCCTCTCCTGGAACTCAGTTGAATAACTACTCTAAATTTCTACAGGTTTGAAAGCTTTTCTAGACAGTTCAAAATCTATTACTTCATTTTACCGTTTTGACAAAATATATATGGCAATCAGATTGTACCATGAAGCTTCTAATTCTGTAGTATTTATTTGCAATCTAAAATTAGCTGTTCTACTGTCTGTTAAAATTATTTGATATTTGAAATAACATGCTATATGTTCACCATGCAAAATTGTTTATATGCATGCCACACAAAAGAAAGTTCAGTAGTATTATTTTTGTTTGTTTTCCTTTAAAAAAAATCTAAATATTAAATTATATTATATTATACTACTTCTGCTGCCGGTTATATAATAAATTTAGTTTAATCCTTTATCCAAGTGTGAGCAAACAAAGTTTGCGCCTGACAGTATCTTCAGGACTAGGGTAAGGTGGTACAACACCAGGCAACTCGTTGCAAAGGTGGAGCAAGATACCAACAACTCCTGTCTCAGTATCTCCTATAATGCAAAACACATCTCCTTGCGGATATGTCTAATGTTATGCATTAATTTTGTTTGCTCTAAATTTTGTTTGCTAAAGGATTAAACTAAATTTATTATACTCTAACCAAGTGAAAAATAAAATTTCAACAATTTTCATCATCAGCTGCCGGTTGCTATTTCTGAAATAATCTACATCTTAGAAATACTTGATAATATCCTCTTAGCTGGAGGAAAAGCTAAAGGATTATTACTCTCAGTGCTATTGAGAAAGGAAAGAGAGAACACTAAAGTCACACTAAAGTGCCTCGAGCTGTAGTGCAGAATACATCAAGAATGTCTTGTTTCCTTTATTCTAACAGAAATACCGACATTTCTTTTACATGGTGATACATTATTTATGCCAAAATAATTTCTTAATTTATAATGATCAGTTTCACTTTTATTATCGAAAAATTAGAAATTATTTCATACAATTATCTTGAAAAAGAGGATTTGAATTATTTTCAAAGAAAAGGTTCCTATGCGTTTCATAATCTTCTTTTTTTTGGGGTGTGGGGGGTATAGACCTATTCAGTTTGCAGATATTTCAGAGATATTTCATAAATCGTTCACAAGACAACTGTTACAAATGTAAATCACTTGGGGAACATATCCATTCATTTTAGTGTAAAATAGTAGCAAAGGTTTAATTAATTTAGATATCTAACCTAGAAGAAAATGTTGTCTGCTGATATTAGAATCTTAAGTGAATAATTTTTTCTGACATGATTTCTCTATTCGTTATAATGTAACCAATTTCCAGATTTTTTCCCTCCTGCATACTGCATGTTATATGCAGTGATTTCTTCTTTGTACTACAAGAAAAAAAATATCAGATAAGAGAAGAAAAATATATACTTTAATTACTTAAATGTAATCGCTATCTTCAGAGCTAGAAAGATTTCTTTCCTCATCGGTAGAACAAGAGCTGCTCGAAAGGCGAAAACTCCAACTTTTCTGCATCTCACGAAGTTTCCTTTTTCTTACCCTGAACTGCTAACTTACTGCTACTGCTGCTTGCCATCTCATAAATGAATTGGGTCTTTGGTATACTTACTAATTATTCCTTTCTGCCCAGCTCTAAGCTAACAGAGATTACGAACCGCCACTAAGAAACAGAACAATAGAACATGCAGCACACTAAAGAGCCTCGAGCAATATCCGAATATTTTACAGGAAGAAATTTCTTGTTTGGTTTTTCCATCTCTCTTTATTCTGATATTGCATTTGAAGGATGACAGTGATATTAAATATTAATTTCACCTATTACCGAATATCACATTTATTTCCTGATTTATAATAATCAGGAAATAATATATATTTTTTCTGATTTATTATTTGCTAATTTATAATAATCACCACCTAGTTTCTGTATCGAAAAATTAAAGTTATGTGGAACAATTACTAGAGAAAAATAACGAATCAAATAAAACTGTACATATGTTTCATAACAGTTTTCGGGTGTGTGATAGTGATGTAACAGGGAGGGGAGTTAAACTATCAGAGGCGAAATAAAGTTCATTTCTATTTTAAAAATAAGGAAATGAAATTTCACATTGGTGCATTTGATATACGTATTTTGAATGATAAAAATAACCAAATGTATCGCTTACTTTAAAAATTGGAGAATAAAATATCTGAATTATGCAGAAAATATATACATTTAAATCATAACTGTTAATTTCATTTTGTAATGACTAATTATACATAAAAGTGAAAGTACAAAGAACAGTAGATTACTATATAAAGAAAAAAATATAGTGATATGATTAAAGAATTTCATGTTATTCTCTATAAAGCAAAGTTGCTCAAGCATATCCTAAAGGAAATCTGTGAAGTATTCTTTGATTTCGATGATTTTGAACAAAAATAAAAATAACATAATCTGGAATGTCGGCAGCCGGTTTTCTTTTCTTTTTTTAAAAGAATATTTCAAATAATTATCGTGAATTAATTTCTTCAAGAACAAAATGTTTTGTCGAGTAAGCGATTAGAAAAAAATTAGCGCAAAAAAATTAAAAATGAAATTGGTTCTCCAAGGTAAGGCAATATTTAAGTGAAGAATTTATGCAAGGATCTTTATTTTGTCCAGACGTTAAAATTGTATTATACAATAAAAATAGAAAACAAAATATAAATAATTTCGATATTTTTAGTCTGTCCAATATAACTAAGATCCAGTTACCCAGCATAGAACAAGGAACTGCTTTTCTTGTTATATGCAACTGAGATGCAGCTATGGACGTGAGATAATCCGATTAACTGTTCTCTTCAGGGTGAGAGTTTATCACAGCTTCCAACGGACATGATGGTCAAATTGCACTGTTTATCCCTGTTCTTTCAACAGGTGCGCTGAATCATATCCAAATTTAGCTGAACGTCTATAGACTTATTGACCGTTTGGAAGGTTAATATTAAAAATGCAGATTTTCTTTAATATTGTGTTGTGTAGATGTAATTTGTCAAGGATATTTTTATGCTCATCATTCCCAGCAAATTCTGTATCGAATTCTTATATATACCGGTGCATTAGATAGTCTGTAAAAATTATGAGATACTATGCATCAGGGGTGCATTCTCCATGCTTGCTGTGCCAAGCTCATTACTTGAGAAAAGTAATATTTATTTGTTAATAAATGCATGCATTTATAAGCATTCCATTTAGGCTTTTATTTTTGTAGACAGAAAAGACGTCTTAAGTTTGCGTGGCAATAATTGAGCTTTGCGTTGTGTGTCGAAGCCTGATGCTTACTAGTGTGGTCAAAGCTACCTTGGCTTGATCAGTTGTGTGAGCTTCCAGGTCCTCACTGCAGCACTGTGATTTCATGCGGGCACATAGCCATTTCCACTCCCTTCATGTCGTCTTAAACACATGCCATACCCAGTGAAAGTAGCTCTAACCTTCAGCCAGCCTTTATAAGTGTGCTTGTTGCTTGGGAAAATTAAGTTACAACCAACTTTTTATGACGATGTTATTGACCAGTTCATAAAGATGAACCGTAGGGTAGAATTTATATTCAAGTAGCTAAATTGAAAAAGATAGAATATCATTTGTAAAATAAATGTTGTATTTCTATAATTAAATGTACATAAATTTCTAAATATATAGTTTCAAACGGTCAGTAATTCATTATTTCGCTAATCAGACTTCAATCACACCTCTCACTCCCTGAATGATAACAAGAGCAAGCGTGAATTTCAAGACTAGCATTCGCCCCTGCTATGCATTTAATATGATGCGTTATATACAATGTGTACCTTAGTTTGTTTGCAACTACAAAACTACAAAAACCAGAGAAAAACACTGGTTATACCATTTATTAAAAAAAAAGGAAGTAAAGATGACTGCTATAATTAGGGATAGAATTATTCTGCTATATGCTGGAATATTAAAAGTGAAGCTAACTACTATTGTAGAGATCAAACTACCAGAATAACAGAATGGATTCCGGAAGACCAATCTTGCACAGACTCAAATTTTTAAAGGAAACACAGATGTGGTCTTCATTGATTATGAAAAACTCTTTGAGAAAATTAATAGAGAAACCTATTTAAGATGTTGCCAATCTAAATATATTAATAAATATATTATAAAGCTCTTATTCATGAAATATACAAAGAAAATAGAATAGCAGTCAAATTAGAACAAATATCAGAATAAAAAGACATATCAAGAGAAGTACGACAAGAATGTATCCTATCACCTCTGCTTTTTAATATATATGTATATATAGAAAGTTTTTTTAACCATTTGTTTATTATACGTAAACGACACCAAGAAATTTTATATTTGGTTTATATATTCAGCAGACATGAATTTGGCCAGGAGATCCTCAGGATTGACTGGCTGCCTATTGCTGTTGCTTATTTAGCACCACCTAGGGGACATGTATAGCTTAAGGATCGCTGTGGACGTGGAGCAACAATGACTTCCCTATACTTGATATGTTTTTAATCCTTTTCCCAGGTAAGCAAAACAAAGTTTTGCTCGTGAAATATATTCACTTCTTAGCTACTGGTATAGAGAGGCTAATGATTTCATATCACTCGCCTTAGTATGTATGAATCCCATAATGCAATGCACACCCCCTTTCGGGCGTGCATAATGGAAATGGTCACTACTCAGACTAGTTTCCCTATTTAAGTGACCTGAAGGATGATTTAACTCGGCGGTGTCTCTGCTCAGTGACAGGCTCACCCTACCACCAAGCAGAACAGCCCATATTCCAGGGAAAAGCATCAGCCAAGGAAGCCCTAATACAGGCCACCCCAGTGGATCCAAATCCATGGATGCTCAAAGCTCCCCAAGGCAAAAACTGCTCACCTTGGATCAAGTTACCAACCAGTTTCGACCTTTATTGAGGTCTTATCAGTTGGAGTCAGACTGGGGAGAGATACCAAGGTTGAAGTAATTCAGAAGTCATATATATCATATACAATTAGACAAATGGTGCTTGATCTTATTAATAAAAAATCTCTTGATGAGAGAAAGATGTAGAAAGTTTTATTTATTTATTTATTATTTTTTTAATAACCATGGGTTTATTATACGTTAAAGATATCAAGAAATTCTATACTTGGTTTTAAACCTTTTCCCAAGTAACAAAGTTTTGCCCGTGAAATAAATTCACATCTGAGCTACTTGTATATAGAGGCTAATGACTTCAAAGAATCAAATTGTATTAGCTACATCAGAAGATGATTACAGAGTTTTCAGTATGATCATTAAATGAAATTTCAGAACAGTATAATATGGGAATATCCAAGTAAAGATAAAAATAATGGCTTTCAAAGGCGAAAACCCAATAATAAGAACTAAGATAGTGATACATAAGAAAATATTAGAGCAAGTGAAAACATGCAGATACCTGGGAGGATGCGAATGAAGATAAAAAAAAATAGACATTTCGTTAAAGTAAACGGCATATTGATTAATATATTTTATAAACCATCCTTGAGATAAAAACACACCAGAATCAGACTGTATCATGTTCTATCTAAGCCAAGTTTATTCCACGGAAGTGAAACATAGACCATATAAAAGAAGAATGAAAAAAACGATTTAAAGAACACAAATGATGTTTCTCAGGAAAAGAGCTGGATATACCAAATGAGACCATAAAACTTTTTCAGAAAGAAATTTTTCAGTCTCTGAATATGAAATCAATTAAGTTCTATATAAGTAAATATAAACAAAAATTATTAGAACATATAAATTGAATGGACAATAGTGGACTACCAACTATACAGATATAAAATAAATGAAAAAAAAAAAAAAAGAAGAATGGAAAAACCAAGAAAGCGATGACATGGGTGGGCCCGGAAAAGACGAATTTGGCCTAAAATCCATGATACAAAGAAGAACAAGAATTAATTTTACTTAAAAGTAACCTAATAAGGAATTAAAAAAAAAGAAAAGAAAACTGGATTTCAAGAAAGCGAAAACTGTGAACAGATAAGTGATTCGAATATTCGTACGTTCAGTTTACTTAGCAGAAGTGTTCTGCTAAGAGCTTAGAAGCAAAGAGAATAACACTACAGCTACCGGAAATAATGAGAATAAACATTATATCCCCCACTTTGCGGTCTGTAAAACAGTGGTGTAGCTAGAACTTTTGCCGCCTGGGGCGGTCCCTGAGTTTGCAGCCCCTCTCAATACACACCAGAAATACTACAAAAAGTTAAAATGACGTATAGGGAAATAAATTAGAACACTGTTTATTTTTGAAGTAAAACTTTAATTCAACATTCTAAAATGTTATATTTCTTGCTTTTCTGTTAGCAAAATCGTTGATGACATTGGCAAAGTCTATTTAATAATAATGTAGATGATTCTTAATCAGTTTTATTTAGAAAAACTCCTCCTCTCACAACTAGCTACACTTACAGCAATTGTGAGGAAAATTCGCAGTAGTATTACAATATTTGGAAATCAGTTCTTGAGACTGTATTTTTAGAATTAACTGTAAAAAGTTCAAAAAGGTTCAAAGTGCCGCCCGATGGGGACCGCCTCCTTCGCACCCCCCCCCCCCTCTGGCTACACTACTGCTGTAAAAGCAAACGGCAGCGCACATTGTTTATTACCTTCAAGAACGGTTGTAGTTCAGATATGAATGACAAGTACAAGATGTTTATATTGTTTGTACGGGGAGAACAGTGGGAGGTAGTGGGGGTAGAGTAAATCCAGTAAATATAATTAGTCTCTTGACTGAAAGTGATAGAAGCACATATTTCAAAACATCGAATGAGTAAAAACAATTCCAATATTCAGCTTTTAAAATTTAACTGTTTGATGGAATGGACAATGTTTTCTTGTAAAAGTTTGAATTTAATATAAGTAAACTGTAATTAATATTGGCACAACTTGTAGGAAAATTGCATCAATTGCCACCGATACATTTCTGAATGCTTGTACTTTGCACTTAACAATCACATTTGCCAAAATTCACAGTGCTTGTGTTTGCATTTAAACAAATACAGTACATCGAAAAGTAGATCTAAGTCAGTTTCACAAAAAGACAACCACTTTTTGTGAAATTTTGTTACTGTTCACACTATATTATCACCTAATCGACGTTATTCAGAAGCGGGGAAAATATAGTTTTTGAAATCTTTTATCAGTAAACTGACTTTTCTTCCATTACATTACACAGGTGTTATTTACTTATTAGCAATGAACGTTTCACTTTTCTTTCCCTCATTTACATGTACTACTTAAACACCATTTATTATGTGAATGTCTGAATTTCCACCCAGATGGTGTTGCTGACAAGGAAGATCCGAGAACACTGTTATGAGTTAAATTAGTTGTCATAGAATCCTAACTGTTAGCAAATTCCTAAAACAAACACACTAATGAATCTCGAATCTTTTTATTACAAATTTCATTTCTCTAAAAACAAACAGTATTAATTTTTGATTGTCAAACACGCAGAAATATAAACAAAATTATCAGTGAGTAAACGGGTTTTATGATCTAACTTCGCATTAGTAAAAGCGGACAACTCTCTTCTAGGTATTATGCATATACACATTCTTGAATATATGTAAAATAAACATGGCAGAATTGCGCTTTTCGATATGAAATGATCTGAGTTTGATTCTCGTCGTGATAGAGGAATTTTATATGAGCTTTTTCAACTAAAGCTGAGCATGGAAACTTGAGTTTTTCATTCCGCATACAGACAAAAATAAGTAGACTGCATTCTGTGTAGTTGGTGGATGAAGTGGTGGAGACGGTGAGTTGTAGAGCAACAGCCCTTCCTCAATTACTTGTACTCCTGAAAGGGTGTCATATAATAATAATTATTATTATTATAACTATTATAAATAAAAAATAGTTCCAACAAATGCTCACCCACTACAATTAATAAGAATGACAATGAACTAATTCTAAATGAAATAATTTTTATGTACAAAGATTTCTGGTATTTCATTGTAATAGCGTACAGTATATTTATTGGATTATGAAATGCCTGATAAAATAAAAGTAGTCAGGAAATTAATTTAATCACTTGCGACGTACATGGCTGATCAACATCAGCAATCCCGTTCCGTGCAGTTGCCATAATGTGGAATTGCTCCATCATGTTGGAAAATGAGGCCCTACACATTCTCAATCTGGGGTAACACAAATTTCTCTAGCATATTTAGGTATGCCACTCTCATAATCGTCTCCTCATGGAAAAAATGGCTCAACAATGCAATCATGCGTGATCACATTGTTGAGCCATTTTTTCGAACCATCTCGAAAATTCCAAATCAGAAAAATCAACTTTAAGAAACATCTCATCTCTAGAAAATGAAAGATTGCAAAAAAACCTTGGTGTGAATGTATAAATAAAGTCCTCCATCCTAAACTTATTTTCTACAAAACTGCAGAAACTGAGAAGAGAAAAATTCTGCAGCTTATTTAATGAAACTGCTGAAAAGGACTTCAACATCCTATGTTTATCAAGGATGCCAAGAGCCTTTATTAGAGCATTTCACCTGAAGGTGAGTTAGCCTATCTCATACGAGGATGGAAGGTTTTTCCTCCTTGAAACTTGGTTTTTTCTTGTCGAAAAACAAGCGAACCGAATAGGAAAACACATGCAGTGATTTAAGGCCAGTTGCTTCGACCTTAATTCAAAACAACTTGACCCAGTTCCAATTTCCTTTAGCACTGTGTTTTCTAACTGTGGTCCACCGACCACTGGCATCCTTCAGAGGTCGAATAAGACTTCCAACCGCTGCTCATCTAAATATAACAACAAATGAGTATACTTCAAAAAGGTTTATAGGTTTGTTTTTTTACGAAACTTTATTCATCATTGTTATTTTATTATTTTCCTAGAGAATATTTTAACCTTTTTTTTTTTTTTTAACAAACTGCACCGATCACCTCAAAACCCAGAAATATACCCATGCATATACTAATCAGTATTCTTAGCCTATTCCTCCCCTTATTAACTGTGATTACTTGCTTTCGAGGTTATTCAGGAGATAAGTGCATGTGGCACTCTTGTCATTGAGGAATAAGTGAAACATTATTGAAAAATCCTCAGGAATGATATTTTTTCAAGTTTTCCAATATTTTTACTCTGAATTCCTGTATATTTTATTATTATATTGTGAAAAATATGTACATCAAAGAATCAATTTATTATTATTATTAGTAGTAGTAGTAATATAAATGATTAATACTATTTTCCCTCATTCCCCTCAATATAACGATTTTTGGTATAGCAATGCTACTTTACTAAGGAATAATTACATAGCAATATCGATTCTTATTGTCTTTCTTGTCCGATAAGTGTTTCCTTTTCTGTATGTTGTGTGTTCATGGTACTGATTTGCCTATTTCCAGGTGGGAAATTCATCTCCGTATTAGGCCTACTAACGTACCTTCAGTTGAAGATGACTGATAAAAATTATGCGCCTCGTACATTTATTAATGGACAAATTTTACTCGGATTGGGTATTTGAAACTTTTACAAAAAGTTGTCGAACCGTTCCAGTTTTCAGTTCAGCAATATATTAGGTGCTACAAAGAAAAGTGTCGAAATTATGTATTACAATAACTCGCTGACTTAGCAGAAGTTTTCAGTATAAGAAGCTGTCTGCACGGTTCAGTTCCAAACGAATCACTTTTATCATAACATTTCCATAAAGAATTTCCTGAATGAAATTAGCAATTCCGCTCTGGCTGGATGAAATTTTTAATTTCAATCGGACTAGATTTATTGTGACAAAATTTGGTAGAACGAAATGTCTTCTCTACAGATAAATCGCTATCTGCACAAAGAAGCAGGATGTACCTTACATTAAATGTTCTAAAATGCAAGAAAATAATTATTACATTTCAATGACCCCTTCCATCCATTGACTGTATCATGAGTAACGTTCCGTATTGTTACTGAACATTTTCTAAACAATAGTTTGCAAGAAAAATGACTTTTCGATGAATTCTTTCATAATTCATCAAAAAAATTTCGGTGAATTATTTTTTCGATGAATTGCATTTTCAATGAATTGCCATTCGTTAAATTGTCTTTCTATGAATTGTTTATTCGGCGAATTGCTTTTTCAATGTATTGCATTCGATGAATTGTCTTTCGATTAACTGTTTTTCGATGAATTTGCCTGTAACTGATTAATTCAGAGGAAATTTTCAGAATAGGTCTGGTGGTGGGAGAACTAGCGGTCATCCATGGAAACTGAGCAAGATTGTAGTTAGCAAGGGTGTTAGAACTAGATTTTTTACTTGGAGAGTGGGGAATGAGTGGAATAAGCTGTCGAAGTCTTGTGGGTGCCATGACTATGAATGAGTTCAAAGCAAAATATGATAAGTACTGTGTGAATGCTGAATAGTTCTTAACATGATGTTTAGGGCCTCCCTCGATGAGTCCTTATCGATGGAGGACTCCTTGGAGTTGCCTGTAATAATAATTATACATTTCAAGTAATGATGATGTACTCAACACTAATGCACCTTTCTAAAGTATATGCTATATTCCTCACTCTATTAATCAAATGGTTGATTCATAAGTTTGTTGACATTTACATGTATTTCATTTTTTTTTAATTGATGAACAGTAAATGCATAAACCTAAAAACAAATTTAAGAAGCTAGATCTAAGAAATACTAGTTCACACTTTGTACACATATTTCAGCACATGTTATTTAGAATTAACATTTCTTTAAATTTTTTAGAGCAATATTTGAAAAAGGAATGAAAGCATTTGTTTCTTTTGTGCGATCTTATGAAAAACATGAATGCCGTTTACTGTTTAAAGTAAAAGGTAAGTTGTATTTTGCTCACTTTTCCTATTTGCATTTGTATGAATTCCAGTTTATTCCATTATAGAACCATCAAAATAAATGTAAAAAGTTCTTGTGATTCTTGTCTTTATGATAAATGGGTACCAGTTGTGGCTGCCGTAACTGTGAATGAATTCAAAGCAAATTTTGATAAATACTTCACAAATGTTGGGTAGTTCTAGTCATTATGTTTAGGGCCTCCCTCATTGAGTCTAAGGACTCCTAGGTTTGGCTGTAATAATAATAATATTTTATTTTAAGGTTCATTTTTGCAATATGCACAAGGATCTATTTGGTTTATATTATCTATTTATGCATGTGTAAGTTAATCTTAAGGATAGCTGCCTGCTCAGATTTTACTAAATTTAATACATCGATATCCCTTACTGGTTACGTTTTGTTTCCCACAAAGGATTAAAATGTATTGTAATTATATATTGTAATGATGCTACTTTGTTGGATGAGAGTTAGGATTTAATCCATGGCTCAGTTTTGTTTCAGTCAGATCATTTTAATTGACAATATTAGGATCATTGATATTAATACTGATGATGCTGTACTGACTGAATGAAATTTAATGAGATATGGTATTTAGGTTTTTCATTAAAATTTGACTGGTAATTTCAGTTTTAGTTTCATTTTGGCTATTTATAATTAAAAAATTAAGCAAAAAAAATTGTTCCTCAAGTACATTATTTTAGGTTATTTCATCAATGCCATATAAATTCTTACATGCTTATTGAGCTTTTTGTATAAATTTATCATTATCAATCTCCTGGTATGGATCATCAAGGGGAGCGTACACTACCATGACAGCACTACGTGATTAAGTTTATGTTATTACTAGGGGGGCTATGCCCAACCTCCTGTGTTCCTGACTGATAGACCAGTTCTCCTTGTTCTGATGACTCGAATTTTAAAGACTTGGCACTCAGGGTAGCCCCTGAGTGTTGAGTCTTCAACAGGGGATCTCCCCCCCCCCCCCCATCCCAAGTTCCAGACTGGTAGGCCGGTTCTCCTTGAATTCTGATGACTCCCCCCCCCCCCCCCAGTGCGTGCCTAGGGTGTCGAGTCTTCAAAAGTGGGGTTCCACCTCCTGGTGGCTAGTTACCACAGCCTATAAAGAATGCCAGAAAAGAAAATCCCCAGAACCTGATGGTGGTCCAGGGATAGAACTTTACTGCAAGGCCTGGGTTTTATTCTTCCCATTCTAGTTATGCTATTTAATTCTTTTCTACCATCAGGACACACACCAAGTGAATTTGTAGCAAGCCATACTGTCCTCATTCCAAAACCTAATAGAGATCACACCTTAATCAGCAGCAGGAGATATATTTTTTTATCTAATACTGACTACGAGTTTTTTTTTCTGCATTATCAAGCTCAAAGTGGGAATGAGATGCATAATTGGCACAGATGGCACACAGGTATATGGAATTCCAGGTCGAGCAGTAGAATTTAATCTATTTTTTGCTATGTGATCTAACAGCTTAGTTAATATGAAACAGCAATCAACGGCAGTGCTATCAGTAGACCTTACTCAAGCATTCGATAATGTCTTGTATCCCTTTCTGTTCCAAATCCTCCAGCAAATTGGTGTAGGTAAAAAGCTGTTATCAAAGGAGTCTATGCTAGTTCAACTATCCACCTCTTAGTTAATGGGTTCCTGCCAGACCCGGTCAAGGTCCATTAGTCCATTGCTCTTTGCATTGGTTCTTGAACCTTTCTTACAGGAAGTCAACAATACACATGCTGTGCGAGGAATAACAGTTCCTTCAACTATGAAGGAAAATAAGATATTAGCATATTCTGCTGATGTAGTGGGCACTTTTAAGGATAATGATTCCATGTACAGGCAGTCACCGGGTTATGAAAGAAATACGTTCCTAAGAACTTCTTTAAGTCGGATTTGTATGTAACTCGGATCCCTGATAAACAGCGTATATATATGGAATTAATAATACTATAATGGCTCATATGCGACAATAATAATACAGTGTAATACTGTAAAAATAAATAATAATAATACCCCTGTATTGTAATAATAAGTTACAGAAATTATTGTGTTCTTTCTTTTAATTCAAACAAACAGAACATAAAAATAAACTCGTGCAAAAAGTTTAAATAGGAGAAATTTCAAAAACGAATATTAAAGGTTAACACTCACCTAATGTTGCATCAATGTCTTGCTTACTGGAAGGGGAATTTTTGAGGGAAGAAGGTAGGCTTATATTAACAGGAAGATGATGATGGTACTGAAGAGGATGAAGTGGGTTCTGGAGAATCAGGATTTGATTCTGAGGGGAGCTTACCACTGATCGATTTCTTGAAAAAGGTATCTAGAGTTGTTTGTACAGCTTTTTCTTTCTTTCTTTTTTTTTTTTTTTTTAAATCATAAATGGCCTTGTAGCAGTTAATGTTCTCACTAACTGCACGGTAAACCTTTGTAAACTGCTCAACGTTAGGATCTTGCTCCTCAAGCTTAGCAAATCCTGCTTCAATGAGAAGAAAGCTTTAGCTAATTCTTTTGTTGCAGACATTCTTGGCTCTCGATCTTCTGATTCTTCGTGTTCTTGTGTTTCTATCAGCTGCTTCTCTATCTCCATATTAATTTCTTCATTGGTTAATTCTTGTGAATGGGATTCTAGTAAGTCAATGACATCATTTTCATTGATGTCCAATTGCAGTGCATTGCCACTATCCACCATAGCTTATCTGGCTTCAGAGACATCTTCTTTTTCTGTGAAGTCACAAAAATCATTACAGAATTGAGGGCACAGTTTGTTCCACACCCCTTTAATTGTTGATTGCTTCACTTCCTCTCAAAAATCAGCAATGTTTTTGATGACATCATGAATGTTATGATTCTTCCAGAACTCTTTCAAGGACATCACATCATCTTCCATAGCCCTGACTGCTTGTGGGAATGTATTCCATAGTAATAAGCCTTAAATGTAGAAATGATTCCCCTAGTCCATTGACTGTAGTAATGATATACTGTTGGGTGGTAAAAATACGACCTTTACATTAGGGTGAAGGTCATCTAAAGATGTTGGATGTCCAGAAGCATTGTCCAGCACAAGCAGAATTTTAAAGGGAATTTTCTTTTCAGAACAATAATGTTCCACAGCAGGAATAAAACAAAACAGTTCAAGAACCAATTTTCAAACATGGCGAGTTTGACACCCAGTCCCTTAAATTTGACTGAATTATTAATTATCCTAAGTCGGGTCGTCCGTAACCCGGGGACTGCCTGTATATTTCTTTTTGGTATTTTGGAAAAATTCAGCACCACTGATCTTGCTGAATTTTTGGAATTCCCTTCTCCACTTACCCAATATTAGCAGTTCAAGAACTTATGTACAAGAACTTGGAAACCTTAGAAGACTAGAAAATAGGGCTACTTTCCTTTTCTTCTAAAGTACTCAAAAACATAATCTTTCCTGCTCAGTTGTACATAATAAATATTACAGACATCACAGTAGCTGAAGAAAAGCAATTATATAGTAAACCTATGCAATTTTTTTTAGTTCAGCTGATACCAAGAAGTTAAAAAGGAATTTCTTCAACTATCAAAGAAGCATGGAGGATTTGTGCTTCCACTCTTAAAATTCTGCTATTTAAGCAATACAGCTTCTATAATCCATAAAATATTGCAGACCGATCACACATGTGCAGACCTTTTCCTGTGCGTCCTAGGTTTTCATCTTGGAGTTAATAATTATAAAGGTCCAAAAGTTGAGATTGTTCCTGAATATTACAACACTGTGCTTAACTCTAAGACTGCTACAACACTTCATCATTAACATTCTTTCCATTAAAAAAAAAAAAGTAAAATTTGGCACCAAGAAATCTTCAATCTCTTTTGCCGTTGGATACAGTTGGATACAGATAACAATACTTTGTTTCATAACTTATTGAAGTTCCAAGGATATCCGAACAGGAGGGATCTTGCTTGTAGAATTGCATATAGCCACCTTCCACTCAATACCATCAAATGGAGGTACCAGTAGAAGCATTCTACAGCTGCCCTCTTGCCCTGCATATTTGGAACAGATTATGTAATGTGTTGAGCATTGTGTTACTTACAACAGAACAGGTTATTTTTTTGCTATATCCACCACCTGTCAGGGGAAGAGAATTTTATAATTTTTGATTTTTAATATTAATGAATTAAAATACCATTTATCGAAGGTTAGAAAGGAACATGGATTTGAAAACCAGCAATATGACATACAAATACTTTATAATATTGTATTGTTGAAATTTTATTATTCATTCAAACGATTTTTGTATTTAGAAACAAGTGTTCTAGGAGATATCAAATTTTTGACTAGATGGTGTAGACACCCAAATTATGCAATATTCACCAGGGGGAGATAAAATTTTGTCTGTTCTTCCTATGAGAGGTTTTTTAAATAGTTCCATCTTATTAATTAAATGTGGTCTTATAGTTAATTGCAAGGATAACTGGAGAGCAATCCCAGTCAGAGAAGGCCAACTCAGTTAACTCAGATAAGGCTAACCACCTGGGTATCAGTTATCTTTGCACTTTAATTTCAATTGGTATTTTTGTTGTTCATCTATATAAGATTGATGAAAAAATAAAACTGATAGCTTTTGGCTATATGATGATAGAAAAGAGCTGAGGCCTTTTCTCTTTCTCTCATATTATCTATCTCTCTTTTCTTTCTCCTAATACTATCAGGCTCTCTTGCACCCCTATACTAACTACTCTAGGCCTATGATGAGCACCCCTTTACTTTTTCACCTCAATAAAGGTCGAAACTGGTCTGGGTAGTGACCCTTCCCACAATGCATAGCATTATACATGTCTGTAAGGATATGTGCTTTGCGTTATGAGGTACTAAGGTAGCTTCTATAAACAAGTTGCCTTGTCCTGAAGTTATTTCAAGTGCAAACTTTGTTTGCTTACACTTGGATAAAGGATTGAACCAAGAATATAATTTCTTGGCATCTTTAATTTATTTTACTGACCTTTATTTCCTATTCTGTTTAAGTTACCATATCTTGAATGTAAACAGTGTCAAGTTCCATCTTAATGTTTTCATTCTTAATATGATTTTGCTGCTGATGCCATTTGTTAAGAACTGATGTTTCTAAGGACTCATATCTGTGGTTTCTAATCTGATCAAGTGTTTTATTTCTAATTCAATAGTCAAATCATAATTTAACAGTCAGGATTATGGACCGGACTGTTGATCTAAACTGTCTATTTTATACAGTTTTGCTTGTTGCTTATACTGCTTGTTTATGCTTGGTGTTTGGGCTAATTTCTCTCTTATTCCATATAAATTTATATGGAATATAGATTTATTCCATATTCTCTTATTCCACATAAATCTGTGCCTAAATAGCAGAAATATTTTACTTGTTCTGTAGGATCTCCATTCAGAAAGCAGCTGAGGTTTTCTATGTTCTGCCTATTTTTATAGTTCTGCTCTTTTTAATGCTCATTTTCATATCAAATTTGTTACATCTGTTGTTCAGTTTAGTTAGAGATTCCTGCAGACTTGCACTAGATGTGTTTAGGAGTACATCATCTACATAAAGCAAAGAGCTAAGTTTGACATATCCAATCTAATATCAGGCCAAAAGTCAGTTTCTTTCATAATGTGATACATATGGATGATGAATAAGAGAGGAGATAATGGTGCATCCTTGACTTACATCTTATTTTACATCGGACTATCTTCTGTATTCTCATAATTTTTAACAGCTAATTACAACTTAAATTGGGTCGCTGAATGGTTAGCATATCTGTTCTCCAGCCCAAAGGCTGCCGGTTCTAATCCTACGATGGGCGGATGTTTGTGATTGTCTGTGAAAATACTAGTGGTGGTGGGCAATAGATAGTGTTGGTGTAGTTGCAGTTCATTGGTGGAATGAGTGGCAGAGACAGAGAGTTGTAGAGTAGGTGTCCTCCCTCTATGAGTCTTTGGATTCCCTGGAGGTGTCAGGTAATAATAATAAATATAGACTTATGTATAATAAATATATACTCTTTATAATGTTTTATTTATCTAATATGACTGTAGTGTTTTGTAAAGGTTTTCTCTGGGCACTTTGTATGCCTTTTCCAGATCAACAAACCTTACATATTTGCATGATTTCTCATTTACGAGGTACTCTCAAAGAGAAACTAGACTGTACCAGATACTCAGCAACAGATTGGGTTACAGTGTCATGCTACCTGTCGTCAGTGGCATAGACATTGTCGAGTCAGTGGCAGTGAGCATCGTCATCTTGTAACATGCATTATTTTTATCATGTGTTTGTGCTATTCTGTGATTTTGCCATGAACACGAAATTAGAACAAAGGGAAAATGTGAAATTTTGCATAAAACTGGGAAAATCTGTGAAAAAACCCTTGAATTACTTTGTAAGGCATATGAAAACAAAGTCATGAGCCAAATTAGTGTTTTGAGTGGTACTCTCATTTTAAGAATGGCAGAACCACCTTGGAGGATGAAGAGAATCCAAGATGGCCATCCACTAGCACAACCGATGAAAATGTCGAAAAAATTCAAAAGATCGCCTGTGCAGATCGTTTCACCATCCAGTAAGTTGCTGACAGAGTTGGGATATCATATGGAGCAGCTCGAGTGATTATCATAAGAGATTTGAACATGCATTGCTGCCAAGTTCATTCCCAATCTTTTGACTTCTGATCAGAAGGAGCATACAAACATCTGTCAAGATCTTTGTCGAAAGTCCATTGATGATCCAACCTTCATCTCATAGGTAATCACAGGAGAAGACTTGGGTTTACTGCTATGACCAGAGACAAAACAGCAATCATCACAGCGAAAAAGTCCACATTCCCCAAGACTGAAGAAGGCAAGGCAAGTGAGTAGTGTGCAACAAAGAGAATGTTGATTGTCATTTTTGACATTAAGAGGATTGTGCACCAAGAATTTGTCCCATTCAGTCAGATGGTCAATGCAGAATTCTGCTTCAACACAGTAAGGCAGTTGAGAGAAGTCGTTCATTGCTTAAGACTGGAACTGTGGTGAAGCTTCAACTGGCTCCTCTCCAATACAATGCTCCTTTCCACAGCACCTTAACTTGAGAGTTTTTGACAGCCATCCCACATCTTCGTTACTAACCAGATTTTTGACTTGTTTTTATTTTCAAAAATGAAATTGAAGTTCAAGGAGTGACGGTTTAACACCGTTAAGGAGATCCAAGATGAATTGCAAGCAGTGCTTGATGTGCTTCAACAAAAAGACTTCAAGGAAGCATTTGGAGCATGGTGAATGCGGTGGGATCACTGCATGAACTCAGAAGTGGGGACTACTTTGCAGGGTCCTAATTTAGGTTGAGTCCAAATTTAAATTCAGTAAGGTGTAAGATTTTATTAGACTAGTCCAGCTTTTTTTTTAATAGCACCTTGTATTTGTCATGAAGTGTAAATCTGATCTTTACAACTTCTCTTTGACCTGAATCCAGCTTGTTCTTCTCCAAGTTTGTTTCCAATAATTTTTCTCAGCTTGTTTTCAAGTATGCTTGCATAAACCTTCGTTAAACACTTAGTAGAGAATTCTTTCTTTTAAGGTTACATGGTGGTCAGCATTCATAGTTAAGAATTTATGGAGCCATAACACATGTGTTAAAACAATTACTTTACTTAATATTATTATTATTATTATTACGGGCAACTCCAAGGAGTCCTTAGACTCATCGAGGGAGGCTCCAACATCATCTCAAGAACAACTATTCGACATTCACACAGTATCTATCATACCTCGCCTTGAACTCATTCACAGTCATGGCACCCACAACAGACTCTGGCAGCTTATTCCACTCATTCACCACTCTCCAAGTTAAAAACCTAGTTCTAACATCCTTGCTAACCACACTCTTTCCCAGCTTCCATGTATGGCCCCTAGTCCTCCCACCACCTATTCTCAAAAATATCTTCTGAATTAATCTTATAGAAACCTTTCAGTAATTTGAATGTCTGAATCATATCACCCCTTTTCCGCCTATCAACCAATTTCTGCGACCCACAAATCTTCAACCTGTTCTCATAAGGTTCATTCCATAGACCTATTATCTTAGTCACTCATCTTGGTCACTTGTCTCTGGATCCTCTCCACTTCCTTCCCATCAAGAAGAAACCCTGGTGCCCATACTTGGGCACAGTAGTCTAGATGGGATCTTATCAAGGCTCGATACAGAGGAACAATAACCTGTTTGTCTCTGCTTGTTAAAGTATTTTTCAGCAACCAAGTGATTTGATGAGGTGATTTAGCCATTTTTGCGATGAGCCCCCTAAACTTCAACTCCCTATCCACCAACACACCCAAATCCCTGGCGTCATCAATCTCCTGGAGTACGGTTCCACCAATATACTGCTGCTAATCTTTTCACCCTAAAATGCATAATCTTACACTTTGCCACATTAAATTGACATCCATTCTCCTTAGCCCAGTCCTCCAAACTATCCAAATCTTTCACAATTTTGACATCCTGTGCACTCATTATTGCTCTACTCAACTTTGCATCATCAGCAAACAAATGAACACTTCCTCTCAGATCCTTTCCTATATCGTTAATGAACAAATTGAAAAGTAGTGGTCCAAGAACAGAACCCTGTGGCACACCACTAGTCACAGGCCGTCTTTTGTACTCTACTCCTGCATAAAAACTCTCTGATATCTCTCCATCAACCACCCTCCTATCCATTTCACCAACCCTACATCCATCCCCATATGCTTCAGTTTACTGATTAGAATTCCATGTGGTATCTTGTCACAGGCCTTAGCAAGGTCCAGTAGAATCACTGTAAACCCATTTCCCTTATCCATTTCAGCTTACTGTGTTATAAAACGTGAGCAAGTTACTGAGGCATGATCGACTCTTCACAAAACAATGCTGTCCCCCATGCAGTATCCCATTTTCATCTATCCAATCCTGTATTTTTCTCTTGACTATTTTCTCCAAGGCCTTGACAACGATTCCCGATATGCTGATCGGTCGGAAATTTACAGCAGCAGTCTTAGAACCTCCTTTATGCATTGGAACTATTTTTCTCCTCTTTCTACTCCCTTTGGACTAACCCAGACCTGAGACTCAGATTAAACAAAATAGTCAAGGGCACTGACAATTCTTTAGCTGCTTCAAATACGACATGAGCTGGTATACCATCCAATTCCACAGATGTATTGACATTGAGGTTTTGTAATAGACTATTCACCTCCACTTCATTCACCACAATTCCCATATAAGCTATTGGTTCATTCATTCCTGGAATGTCACCACCTGGATGATATACTCTTGCAAAGTGCTCGCTCAGTAATTCAACTATATCAACTGATTTGGTTACCTCCCTACCATCGGAATTCTTTAAAATCATTCTGCAATATACATTTTTTCTTTTACTCGCAACATATCTAAAAAACTGTTTGGGATTCTCTTTAGCCTGCATGGCTAATGTTCTTTCATAATCCACTTTTGCTTTTCTTATCACACTCGTTACCCTTCTGGCCTGCACTTTATACTGTTCATGTGCCTGCTGGTCACATTTCTCCTTAAATCTCCTCCACAGTTCTTTCTTTTTTTGCAGCTCAAGCTTAATGGTGTTATTCATCCATTTAACCTCTACTTGATTTATTAATCGGACTCTAGGTATACAGTCAGCCATTGCCTCATGCAAACGCTTCTTAACCTCCCATGCACCTATCAACATCCAGTCCTTGCAGTTTTACATGCCATGGCACGGAATCAATCAAACTCCTAAGTTTGTCATACCAGCCTGAGAATTCCACATGTACCCTGTCTTAATCGTAAATTCCACACCTTTAGCCACCTCCCAAGTCAAAACCCTATGATCACTCTCACCAGTTGGTGGCAACGTGGTCATATTCGTTACAGCCAAATTCTCTGATGGAATTACTAGGTCAAGCACTCTCTGACCCTTTGTATTTTCCATTACATGCTGTTGCAGATACTTATCTCTTAATAACCCCATAAAATCCAATTCCTTCTTCCCATGTGTTCTCTCTTCCTTCCAGTCAATGATACCATAGTTGAAATCTCCCATAATAATTACCCTCCTTCCACTCATTTCTTCTATTTGCTTATGCATGCTATCTCCACGATCTATTCCATCACCTGGTCTATAGCAGCACCCAACTGTATATTTTGTTCTGCTAGCCTCAGTCTCACACCAAATAGCCTCAAATGTGCTCTTTTCTTTATCCTGAAGTTCCACTTCTATTCTCCTTGGTTGTAGCTCATCAGCTATCATCAATAACACTCCCCTCCCCCCATTTTATTCTCCCTGTCATTCCTGAACACACCATACCCTTCACATTCAATCCCACTAGCTGCCAATAACCTGTGGCCTGGAAGTGCCAAACAAGGCCAAAAATGCTTCCTTCTTGTCCTAATACTCTGGTATTAGTATACATGAATTGCAGAAGCCCATTTGTCCCATCCCTATGCTGATGCCTTATACTAACTATCCCATTCTGATTTGTTGTCCTTCGTACTCGCTGTGGCATATTACACACATTCATACACTCAACTGTCTCCCTATCTGCATATCCACTCCCCTCCCCCCCCCTTAATAACTCTAGTTTCCCTGATTCTGCACATTCACTTCCACTTCATTCAACAACACCTTTTCAAGTGTCCGTGCACCAAATCCTTTCAAATGTAAACCATCCCTCTTATATAAATCCTTTCACCAATTGAACTCGCTCCACACATCCACAAATTTCACACCACTCCTCCTGCATAATCCTTGCATATAGTCATTATCAATTTCGGCCCTCCTATACTCTTCACTGTCATGCTATGGCAACAGACTCGCCATCCTAACTCTCACTCTTCTCTTTTGCTACCTCAGGTAATTCCTTCAAATCCTCTCTCATAGCCATTTTGTCTGCTTTCAAATCATTCATTCCTTCTACTACTATCAATTCTTTCACTCTCTGTTTTTGCAATCTAATTGACTCGCTTACATCCTTAATGTTCACACCAGGTTGGTACGAATTTGTTTAACTCTCATCTATCACACCTCTTACTAAAGAATCTCAATACAACACTCGCTCTTTCATTTTGTTTACACTCACTATCATACTCTTATTTTTCTTATCATACTTTTACCATTTATTAGTTGGTACGCTCAGTAAACATTTTTGCCAATGCTCCAGCTGCTGATTTGCCCTGTGTATCGCTCCTCATAACTGTGCGATCTCACTCATTGCATCATCTCATCATTTTTATTATCTGTTTATTCATTCATTCGTTCTATATGTTTACCTTCATTCTCACTTTCAACGCGACTCTCACAGCTATCTGGTTCTACTTCACAAATATTACTATTCATACCTCGTATATCATTATTTTCTACATTCAACAACGTTCAATAACGATATCACTCTCACGACCTGAGACACACTCTTTAAATCCTCATATTCCTTACACTTTCTGCACACATTCACTCCACTATCGTTGTCTAACCAGACTCCAACTGCTCTCCTCAAAGCATACATTTCACAAACAGTACACTGAATAAAATCCTTTAAATTAAAAGTTTTTTGACAAAGATGGCTATTATTATTATTATTATTGTTCTGGGAAACTCCAAGGAGTCGACAGACTCATCGAGGGAGGCCCTAACATCATGTCAAGAACAACTATTCAACATTCACACAGTATCTATCATACCTTGCCTTGAACTCATTCACTGTCGTAGCACCCACAACAGACTCTGGAAGCTTATTCCACTCATTTACCACTCTCCAAGTAAAGAACCTAGCTCTAACACCCTTGTCAACCACGCTCTTGCCCAGCTTCCATGCATGGCCCCTAGTCCTCCCAACACCAGTCATATTTTCAAAAATATCTTCTGGATCAATCTTATAAAAACCCTTCAGTAATTTGAATGTCTCAATCATATCACCCCTCCTTAGCCTATCGTCCAATTTCTGCAACCCACAAATCTTCAACCTATTCTCATAAGGTTCATTCCACAGACCTGCTATCATCTTGGTCACTCGTCTCTGGACCCTCTCCACTTCCTCCCCATCACGAAGAAACCCTGGTGCCCATAGCTGGGCACAGAAGTCCAGATGGGGTCTTATCAAGGCTCGATACAGAGGAACAACAACTTGTTCGTCTCTGCATGTTAAAGTATTTTTCAGAAGCCAAGTGATTTGGTGAGCTGTTTTAGTTACTTTTGCAATGTGCCCCCTAAACTTCAACTCCCTATCCACCAACACTCCCAAATCCCTGGCCACATCAATCTCCTGGAGTATGGTTCCACCAATGCGATATACTGCTGCTATTCTTTTCACCCCAAAGTGCATAACCTCACACTTTGCCACATTAAATTGACATCCATTTTTCCTAGCCCAGTCCTCCAAACTATCCAAATCATCCTGTAAAATTTTGACATCCTGTGCACTCACAATTGCTCTACCCAACTTTGCATCATCAGCAAACAAGTGAACACTTCCTCTCAGATCCTTTCCAATATCATTGATGAACAAATTGAAAAGCAGTGGTCCAAGAACAGAGCCTTGTGGCACTCCACTAGTCACAAGACGTCTTTTAGGCTCCACTCCTGAATAAACCACTCTTTGATATCTCTCCTTCAACCACCCTCTTATCCATCTCACCAACCCTATATCTATACCCATCTGCTCCAGTTTACTGATTAGGGTTCCATGTGGTATCCTATCAAAGGCCTTGGCAAGGTCCAGTAGTATCACTGTAAACCCATAACCCCTATCTAGTTCAGCCGTCACTGTGTTATAAAACGTGAGCAAGTTACTGAGGCATGATCTACCCTTCACAAAACCATGTTGTCCCCCATACAATATCCCATTTTCATCTATCCAATCCTGTATTCTTTTCTTGACTAATTTCTCTAAGACCTTGACAATTATTCCTGATATGCTAATCGGTCGGTAATTTACAACAGCAGTCTTGGAACCACCTTTATGCAGTGGAACTATTTTCCCCTCTTTCCACCCGCTCGGGACTAACCCCGACCCGAGACTCAAATTAAACAAAATGGTCAAGGGTACTGACAATTCTTTAGCTGCTTCTCGTACAACACGAGCTGGTATACCATCCAATCCCACAGATGTATTGACATTGAGGTTATGCAATAGACTATTCACCTCCACTTCATTAACCACAATTCCCGTATAATCTACTGGTTTATTCGTTTCTGCAATGTCACCACCTGGATCATATACTTTTGCAAAGTGCTCACTCAGTAACTCAACTATCTCAACTGATTCAGTTACCTCCCTACCATCGGCATTCTTTAAAATCAATCTGCCATGTACATTTTTCCTTTTACTTGCTACATATCTAAAAAACTGTTTAGGATTCTCTTTAGCCTGCATGGCCAATGTTCTTTCGTAATCCTTTTTTGCTTTTCTTACCACACTCGTCACCCTTCTGGCCTGCGCTTTATACTGTTCATGTGCCTGCCGGTCACCCTTCTCCTTAAATTCCCTCCATAGTTGTTTCTTTTTTTGCAACTCACGCTTAATGGTGTTATTCATCCATTTAACCCCTACTTGATTTATTATTCGGACTCTAGGTATACAGTCAGCCATTGCTTCATGCAAGCACTTCTTTAGGAAAGTAACACTACATTAGGAAAGTAACATTCAACGGTTTCATCATCAGGAAAATACATATGTATAAGATACATGCTACTGTACTTAATTTAACTACTTATTAGGCTATGTAAAGTACAAGTAAAGAAAGTGAATGCATTTTTTAAAATTTTGGAGACAACTACCATGTTTGAGTAAATTAATTTTATCTTTGTAAAGTGTAGTGGCATGGAGCTCGTATCTTATACATATGTATTTTCCTGATAATGACCTCAATACAGAGGTCGAAACGTTGAATGTTACTTTCCTAATATTAAGTAAAGTAATTATTTTAAGATGTGTGTTGTGTCTCCATAAATTCCTTCTATCTACTAAGTCTTCACAATTCCTTGTGAAGACTTAGTAGATAAATTCCTCTATATTTCTCACATCCAGCTTTATTCATTTTTTTCACAGCTCTACTCCAGTCATCTGGAGTTCAACCTACTGAACAGGCCTTCTGAGGTAGTATGACCACTGCAAAACTTTTATATCTCCATATTTGAGCATTTCTTGTTTAATATTATCTACTTCAGCTGCTGTTCCATATTTCAAGTTTTTGATGGCTTTTCTACCTAAAGTATTGATATACTCTTGTTTGCATTTTCTCTAAATTTTCTGTTTCAGTTCTGTGATTGGTTGTTTCAGTCTTTAAGAATAATTGCTTTTGACATCTAGAATATGCTTAGATTCAATTTTCATGTTGGCTTTATCATTTTTGATTCCTTTTCCAGTAGACTTTCCTCGATTTCTAAGCTTTTCAATAGCCCGTTGAACATTTTGCTACTTTCCTTATCTTTCATATTCTTACATAAGTCTTCTTTGGGACTTTTATTTAGTTACTTTTACATGTAACTTAGCTCTTTTACATTTTTCTCAGAATTCTTTTAGAGCATCTGCTAATTTACATGCTTGGAACTTTCAGTATGCATTCTTCTTTTTCAGGATAGCTTGTTTAACTTTGTGTCTACCATGGCATATTTATTTTTCTTTCCTTGCATTAGCACATGCCTCCTAGCTGAATCAGCCAATGTTTTCTTCCAAGTTTGCCACCGAGACTCCAAAGTTTGGTTCTTGTTTTCAAACTATTTTATTTTTGATTCTTTAATGTTTGTATAGTAGAGTCTTTGAGTCTACAGTTTACCTGTACAAGCTGTTCAACTTTACTTGTTTTAAAACTTTTGTACATTGTTGTTTTCATTGTGATATTAATGATATTAATTCTGCTACTTAGAACTAATTGATGGTCCCAACTTCAAATCTTGTTTTATGTGGCTTCCATCTGCAAAAGATTTATTTGTGAATTTGTAGAACATTTATACCCTGATCAGGTTAAGGAGTTTTTTTTTTCTTTTATTTTTGTTATTTTTATTTTATTTAATGAATTACCATATTTACTGGCCTATAAGACACCCCCCCCCTTTTTTTTTATACAAATGTTTTAGGAAAAAAAGATTTTTTAGATCCTCTTCCTGATTCTACCAAGTTCTTATCATTTTCTCAGTTGGGGGTGGCCCAAAATGCCTCTCTGCAGCCCTGTTTCCATGTTCTTTAACATACGCAATCACGCGTAGCTTGTATACAATACTCTAGTAATGCCGACGTTTTTCAGCCATGATTTACCAAGAAATTTAGAGAAAATTTAACAACAGAAATTTATCACTGTTCACAACAACCAAGACAACAATTGGAAAGTTTAAACGAACAGCAACACAGCTGTGATCATCGATGAAAGCGTATGTGCATCCACTGAACTTTACGTAACTGGAATGCTCTCACACACTGCAAGGAAGCAAGAAAGAAATCGTGTAACTGGGAACAGAGAAAATTTCCAGAAATGAAAACAATAAAAAACCGAGTATCGGCGTATAAGATGCACCCTGTTTTTCAGATCTATTTTCAAAGAAAAAAGTGCGGCTTATACGTCAGCAAATATGGCGTTTTTTTTTTTTTTTTACCAGATCCCAAAATCTTGCTCTGGAGACCAAACATGGAACTATTTCAATCTAACTTTAGGTCTGCAATAAGCAAGGCAATGGACAATGCAGTTCATCTCCTTTCTAAAACACCCGTATACTCTTTTATTCTTAACTATCATAAAGATATCACTATCAACAGTGACGTAGTCAATGAGTCTTTTCTTATTTCTTGTGTCTTCTCTTCATGTGTACTTTTATATCTTTATGTTGAAACATGGATAATAATGACCAGTATGTATCTTCAGATTATATATTTAGTTTAATCTTTTATCCAACTGTAAGCAAACAAAGGTTTGTGCCTTGAAGTATCTTCAGGACTGGGTCAACTTGTGGTAAAGGTGGTATAAGCTCTCGTCACTTACCTTAGTGTCTCCCATAATGCAAAGCACATCTTCTTGCAGACATGTATAATGCTATGCATTAAGGAAAGGGCCTGGACCGGTTATGACCTTTATTGAGGTCTCTTCAGTGGGAGCCAGACGCAGAGGTGATACCAAGGTTGAAGCAATACAGAAGTCATATTAAGATACTTCAGGTGTAAACTTTTTGCTTACACTTGGATAGAGGATTAAACTTTATAGTCTAACCAAGTGAAAAAAACTTCCAACATCTTTCTCTAATCCAGAGTAATTTAATAATAAGGTGTGACACCTTTTGGCAACTGGTATAGGTAAATATGACTTCGCATTGCTTCAACCTTGGTATCACCTCTGGGTCTGACTCCCACTGAAAAGACCTCAATAAAGGTCGAAACTGGTCTGGGTAGTGGCCCTTCCCTTAATTCATAGCATTGTACATGTCTGCAAGGAGATGTGCTTTGCATTATGGGAGATACTAAGGCAAGTGATGTGAAGCTTTGTCCAACTTTGGCATGAGTTGTCCCCAGTCTTGAAAATTCTTGAGGCACAAACTTTGTTTGCTTACACTTGGATAAGGGATTAAACTAAATATATAATTTATAGTCTAACCAAGTGGGAAAAAACTTCCAACATCTTTCTCTAATCCAGAGTAATTTAATAATGTGTGACACATTTTGGCAACTAGTATAGGTAAATATGACTTCTGCATTGCTTCAACCTTGGTATCACCTCTGGATCTGGCTTCCACTAAAGAGATCTCAATAAAGTTTGAAACCTGTCTGGGTAGTGGCTCTTCCCTTAATGCATAGCATTATACATGTCTGCAAGGAGATGTGCTTTGCATTAAGGGAAGAGCCACTACCCAGACAGGTTTCAAACTTTGTTTGCTTACACTTGGATAAAGGATTAACTAAATATATAATTTATAGTCTAACCAAGTGAAAAAAACTTCCAACATGTATCTGCAGAGATTCTACAGATACATACTGGCCATTATTATCAGCCTTGCCCTTTTATCCAAATTTTCTTAAAACATTGCTGTACGACTTGTGGGATGCATATCCTACTCTGATGTTTAGATCTCTGACAAGGACAATTTTTTCTGTTATCGTTATGCCATCTGCCTATCCTGATTATTGAGAAAAATTTTCAGATTCTTCAGTAAGAGAACCTTCTGTGTGATCATAGACACAAATAAGCTTCATTGTCTATTTCTCTATTTTGAAGTTTGCCCACATAACCCTACTTGAAATTTCCCTTCCAATCAAGAAGTTTATCTTCATATTTGGTGTTGAATTCTATTGCAACTCCTTTCTTTCCAAGATCATTTTTGCCCAAACATACCATCCCGTATGTATTATTTAGTATGATATCACCTGTTTTTGTTTTCTTGAACAATAAAATTGCTAAGTTTAAATTTACCACTAACATTAAAATAAGCTATATGTATCTAGAAATTTCACAGAATCATGTACAAGAAAGCAATTATTCATGTACATCAATCCCTGATATTGTCTGTCTGTCTCTCTCTGTCTGGGTGCATGTGCACTTAGTAATGCTTTGCACATTAGGGAAAGAATGCAAATTACTTCTTCTGCATTGGAACAGGTAGAGATAAGCTTTTTTTGGTGAAAGAATCCTTAAAGCCATTAGACAAAAAGGTGGAATTAATGCATCTTAATTCTTTCTGTAAAAGTATTTCTGAAGAACATAAAGATTGAGCACAATGTACCATATTTGCTGGCATATAAGACACTTTTTTGGTTTGAAAATAGGTCTGAAAAACAGGGTGCGTTTTATATGCCGATGCTCGGTTTTTTTATTACTTTCATTTCTGGAAATTTTCTCTCTGCCAAGTTATGTAATTTCTTTCTTGATTCCTTGCGGTGTGTGAGAGCATTCCAGTTATGGTGGTTATGTATTCCAGTTACTGGAATACATTCTAGTATTCCAGTTATGGATAGATAACATTTGGTCTAGGTGCTCTGGTGGACTGTTGAAGAAGCCTGCCCTGCTAGTATGGGATCAGTTTCGTTCTCACAGAACAGAAGATGTTAAAAATAAACTCAATGAATTCAAAACTCAGTTAGCTGTAATTCCAGGAGGTCTAACTAGTCAGCTTCAACCTTTATATGTCTGTATTAATAAGCCATTTAAGAGATTTATGAAGGAGAAGTGGAACACTGCATCCAGAAGACCTTGAGATTTTGAGGTTTCGCCATCAGGAAGAAGGAAGAGGCCTAGCATTTCGCAAGTTTGTGAGTGGGTCAAAGCTTCATAGGATGCTGTGAAAACTGAGACAGTGGTTAAATCATTTAAGAAGTGTGGCATTAGTAATGCACTGGATGGTACAGAGGACAATTTGTTGTAAGAGGACTCAGATTCTGATTTAGAAGAGGTTTCAAGTGTTTCTTCATTTAGCTCTGGAGATGAATTTCTGGGTTTTGACAAAGAAGATTAAAAGGTGGGTACTCTTTCCTAGTTAGATTAGGTATTTGTTGAAAGTAGACCTACTTATTACTTTATATTTGAAATACTGTAAATTCAATATAATATTCAGTGGTAGTTTTTTTTTCCTAAAAAATGTGTACCAAAAATGGGGTGCATCTTATAGGCCGGTGCATCTTCTACTCCAGCAAATACGGTATTTAAAGTCTTAATTGTTAGAGGCTCTTGACTAGGATATTAATGAGATTCGGCATGGATATAATGGCCTGTATGAGTCTTTTTCTGAAAAACTAAAAAATATAGGCTACTATCTGGTTGATGAAGAATTAGAAGAGCTAAAAAGGCTAATTGGTTTACATGATTTTCTAATGCAAATTGGATCCTGAGATGAAGAGCATTTAATTTAGAAGGAAACTGCTGTAACTCAGGGAGAATCATTCCAAGTTGCAAAAATATCATCCACACATATATACCACTGTTCTAGGTCTGGTGAAATGTTATCAAAAATAAGTTTTTCTAAGTGTTCCCTGAAGAAGTTGGCAATAGTAGGAGAAATGGGATTGCCCATTGCTCTTCCTCGATTTATTGATATAATTTATTTTTAAAGGAGAAATAATCAAATAGTTTAACAATATCTGAAGGAAATCGTTAACCCTTTGACACTTTCTTTCAAGAAACCTTCAAACTTGTAGAGGCATTGTAGGAGCAACCATGTTTTAAACTAGAGGATATTGTTTTCAGTATCAATTCCGTATTGTGCTAGGCCAAATTTCTGGTTAATAATGTAAGTATTCTTGTAATCTTTTCACCACAGAATGCCCAATTTATTCAAAGTATGAAAGGTGATAGTCACCAAGGAACTTGCATTTTTTTGGTAGATGCCAGGAAGAGAAAAAAGAGATTTCTTTAGAAGATGGGAACCAAGAGGAGAATTTGTTGAAAGGAATAAATGTAATTACTGGATGGTATTTTTTAAGGACTCATGAGATAGGGTCAGAGATGCCAGAAATGAATAGAATCGGAACACCATTGTTTCATGGTTGTTTGGAATAGGCTTGTGGGAATCAAAAACACATTTTATAATTTGTCCTGAGAAGCCATTCATTTGCATAAAATGCTTGATATCTGAAAGTTCTTGTCTTAATTTTTGTGGTTGAGAGCATACAATATGTGCATGATATAAAAGTTTTTATGACTCCAGTTTTTTCAGAAGGATGGTGAGCTGATTGCTATTGTATGTAGTGTCTGGTTAAGGTAGCAAGGATGTAGATTGTTTATTTTTGTTAGAAATGCATGTAAGGTATCTTCTTTGTGGTGACAGTCTGCAAAAGATATCATTGTTGTGACACCCAAAAAAGAGAAGGTTGATGTTGTATAGATGAGAAAAGGATTTCTTCTAGGTACTCTAGATAAAATTTGAGTGCTGGAGAAAGTGGGCACCCCATTGCAGTGTGTGAACTTGTCTGTAAAAATTGTTTTGACAAAATAACCTGAGTGGATGAGAAATGCGAACAATTTCACGACATCTGGGGGAAAGGCTTTTGATGAAGGTAGGCTTCCCAAGGCACATTGATGAATAAGGATTCAATGTTGATGCTGATCACTGAAGGGATAAATTTCTTACTTTGTTTATTATTTATCAGAATAATTTTTTATGAACGAATAGGCAGTTGCCAACTTGGGACTTTAATAGATGGGCTAAAAACTTAGCTGTGCAATAAGTAGGAGATCCTATGCAAATCATGATTGAACAAAGAGGTATGTTCTCTTTGTGGATGTTAGGCAGATCATAGAAGCTCCACTGGTTCTAGCAAACTTAGTCACGTTTATGGTATCTTCATCAACACTGATGACTTCATCTAGTGGGGATTTTAGCTTTCTGAGTTGACTGTTAGTGGGATTGTGGGTAAGTTCCTAGTAAGTGGATCTGTTACATAGTAAGAGAGAGAGAGAGAGATTTTTCTTTTGTTTCTGAGGATTCCATGACAACAGTATCTTTCCCTTTGTCGGCCTTTGTAATAATGAAATGACTGTTTCATCTAAGAGACTGTACAGCTTTAATTTCTGCTAGAGGAATGTTTGAATAAAGTTAGAAATTTAGACAAAATTAGAAACTTATCCCTTCAGTCAGTTGACTTAACAGTCATCCCATTGATTGAAGGGGTAAATTGATAAATTTATCCCTTCATGTTGATGAACTCTTCCAGAGTCATGTTGGTGAATCCTTATTCACCAACGTGTCTCTGAAACTTTGCTTACATTTACTTTCACAAGCCTTTCTGTTGAATACAGTCAGACTGTTTGACTATACCATTCACTAAGGTTATTTGTCAAAACACATTTTGCAGACAAGTTGATGGGATTGCTATAGGGAGCCAACAATCTCCAGATCTTGCAAACGTTTTTCTAGAGCACCTAGAAGAAATCATATTTTCTCATCCATAAAACCTGTCTTTCTAGCAGAAATAAACAATATATATCCCTGGATAAACTTCACTATGGAAATAGAAAAAGAAAGAAACTATCTTTCCTGGACATCTTGCTCTTACACAGTTCTTCAGAGATCAGATCCTGTTTGGTGTATTTAGGATGTGTGAACATGAAAAGAGGTCCCTTTTCTGAGAGAAAAGGCAAGACTGTTTTGGTAGCAAAGATGAATGGGTTATCCTTGCTCATTTGAAGGGTGGTATGGATATCAGTGTTTAAGGCACTGGTTGCAATTGATCTTGAAGCTTGGGGTCTCTGAGCACTGCATGGTTTGTCGAATGAATGGGATGAATGGAGGGGTACTACTATCAACAAAGCTGTGGATAGGATTACTGATGATTGACAGAAAGTCATTTATGTATAGGAGTAAGATGGGGTAAGTGATAGAGCCCTGAAGCACTCCAGCAGTAGTGGCAAAGCTCAGAAAGCAATGTTTCTCCAAAATTTTCCATTACATGTGCCCATTGGTGGGTAAGGTAGTCTAAGAGCTGTGGACCTAGTTTGGTGGAATTCATACTGATTAGTTAGCTGATGCTTCTCTAGTTAGCCGAGAAGTTAGCTATTGATAACTTTTTCCATTATTTTGTAGGAGATAGGATTTAGGTGATGGTGATTGGTTAGTAGTTTGACAATAGACTTCTCTACCCCCCCCCCTTCAGAAAAACTCTTGAAATAACTTCCACACATTTGTATACATATCAGCTTGAGTGTAGAGATCATATAGGAGCACAATTAAAGTTGTCACCAGGGCCAGAACATACCAGCCTGTGCAAAACTAGAAAGCTTCCATTTGGACAGAAGGATTAGTCATAATGAAATCAGGTTTGGATCTGTGGATTGTTGTTTTGCATTTACTGTATGCTTCAGCATGTGCTGAGTAGGAAACTGGGATTCTTCTTATTTTTTTTTAAGTAAATTTTAAAAAAATAGCATTTTTTTAAAATTTTAATGTTTTGGTGCACTTTTTGTTGAACTAATGTAACTTGCTCAGAACATGTATGTGACTCAGAAGAGCAAGCAGTTGTCAGACCATGGAAAAGGAAGAATAAAAGTTCTTGCAGTCATCTCACTTGGTACCTTTGCAGTGCCAAAAGACATATGGTTGGGACTGGTTGGAAGGAGGGCATTCTGCATGGGAGGAAGCTTGCACAAGATTGTGACTGAATTTCCAAGAGGAGAGGTGACTTGCTCCGTGGTTAGTCTGGAAGGTGAAATGGTTAGAAAGAAAACCTAAGTTTATTGGGAAAGTGGAGAGGGTTATCCAGAATTCAAAGGTAGATGTAGGATTTGTGTTGGGTAATTGCATATAGCTAAAGCTTTCAGTCCATCTCTTTCAGTGGTGTTGTAAAAGGGAAGTCAGTTGAAGCTATCAATGAATGTTAAGGTTACATGGGAAGATGAATTCACTACTTGAATAGTTGGATTGCAGAAGATAGATCTTCATGGATAGGAAGGTGAAGAGGTCGATGGTTTGCAGAATTTGGAGAGTGGTAAATACAGCAGGTGAATGATACTGAACATTGTGAGGAAATCAGAAGTGATGAAAAGCAGAGGATTTTAAATAGGTATTCTCATTAGGTAAATGCTGGATTTCACAGAAGTAGAATTGCCACCCTTGAGGTAAAAGGTACCACGAAGTGTGTAATTTGGATGCTGAAGTGAGCTGCAATTTGGTTTCTGTCATGAATTTTTTAAATCAGCTTTCAAATTTTAAGTATTTCTTGGATTAGTTTTCTTTAGAAACATATCGTGTATGTTTATTAAAAAAAGTAATGAAGAAACATGAAAGTTGAAACCCATTAAAAAGCATAAGTTAAAAGAAGTTCATCACTTCTTTGTATTAGTAGAACCATTGGATCATTCAATCATTCCATTCGAGTTTATAGAATTCTACGCTCCTCTGAAACAAACCATTACAAGCTTTAAAAAATTCTATATCATTCAAAGTTTGGATTTGTAGTTTCATGCCTGTTATATAAACTGGAGGATACCTTGGCTCTTTATGAAATCATTCACTAGATAAAATGCAAAACATGAGGTCAAACTTGTTTTCAAAGAATTGGCTAAAACTTTCATTAACCAAACAACTTTTGATATAAATGACTGCACAAATCCTTTCCAACTTTTGGATAATGCTCCTGTTCTTAGACATACACTGAGGTCCTTATCAGGTAGCATCCCATCAGCCTGAAACCTTAACTGCATATGTACAATGTAGCATATTTATAGTAATGGTCCTTCTGTTTATTATGTAACATATTCCTTGTGATATTTTATGACAAGGAGAAAAAATAAAAACATTAAATATAAGGTGGGGCTGAAAAGTTTTGATAAACACCTTCAACAAAAATGACTGGTTTCTGCAACAAGGGAAAGACTTTTTTCTCAAAGAATTTCAAATGATGCAGTAGTATCATAATAAATGTATAACACTTGTGGGCAATATGCAGAATAATGTGTAAGTTCCATGGTTCTACCTCAATTTTGTAATTATAATAAAAATATTTCTTTTGTTAGCACTGTTATAGTATTCTGTACATCCTTTGAAAATTTATGTATATACTGTATATCAAAAAAAAAAAAAATGATGAGGTTTCTTGAAGTTTTGAATTATTCTTTTGCATTTATGATTAATAAGATTCAAAATCTGCTTGAGTAATACTTTTAATCTGATAATCCAGTATGTTATTTTTTTATAATTTTAAAAAACTCTTATGGCATCAATCATTGCATAAGAATTTTTATAAACTTGTTTGGTAGAAATCCTATTCCTACCATAATATATTAGTTTTTTTATAAATACTAATCTTTACTGTGCTTGTTTTAAAGAAATTTAAAATTATTTTTCATAAATGTTATTTCAAAATTAGATCTGGATTTTGGAAAATTGGCCAAAGGATTTGCATTATTGAGGTTGCCACGAATGCCAGAGCTAAAAGGAAGAATTGTTAAAGATTTCAAACAAGAAGATATAGATTTTAATTTGATACAATACAAGTAAGAGAAGCTCAGTGTTTATTAAATCAGTTATCCTTTTTAAAAGAATTTTTGAAATATTTATGCATGTTTTCTGTGTTTTTTCCCAAAACACTGAAAGTTTTATTTCTTTGAATAACACTAAGTGATAGGATAAAAAAAAAGAATTTTTTGATTCTATCACGTTTCGTCTTCTTTAAGTGTAGTATACTCAGCTTGTCACAGCCACGTCATATGACTTTTTATAAACCTCATTTTGATAATGATTGGATAGTTAATCCCTGACCTTGTTTTTCATAAGCAAAACAAGTTTCTTGGAGTAACGCCTTGCCACTTGCATCTCTAACTCATATTTTTCATTTGAAACCCCTTATAAATGTTCCTTGCTTCTTTCCTCATGTTTTACTAATTTTATGAAGCTGTTAGCTTTTCAAATAGGAAAAAGTATGTATAGGGGGGAAAAAAATATATATATATATATATTCCACCTTTACCACGACTTGCCTCAGACTTGCACTACGTGCAGAGTCGCCCAGACTTGCACTATGTGCAGGCGCAAACTTGAGTAATCTTCAGACTCATCATGACCTCTAAAAGGAAGCTATTGCTTAGCCAAATGGCATACAACATCAATTAATTTTATTTAAATGTCTTTATTTTTCTTTACCTATTCATTATGATGAATAACTTCAATTTTTCTTTGTTTACCAAACCTCTTTAAGATTTAAAAATGACTGTACATGTGATTGGGAGTGCTCATGTTTTTGCACTGCTGCTGCTGTTAAATGATTAAAGTCAGAATATTCATACTTATTCCAGATGGCTTTCTCTCTGAAGAATAATAAACAAGGCCAACAAAAAAGTCTTGACCATACTTCACATCCAGTTAACTAGAAGTGTCTCATGTACTCAATTCTTGCATTGTTGTGCTTGCGGAGTAAATTTTGAAGAGGAGGGCGAGGCTTACCCCCCCCCCCCCCCTCCCATCTACAGTCATACAATCTGCAAAAGTTCTGGCAGAAAATGGGACATTCATCAGATCGCCAACATTGTTTCCCGTTGTAAATATGGGCAAAAAAGTTATACCTTTATGGAAAATTATATATTAAGAACTTGTCTATATTATAGATAAAAACTTGCCTATCATGTCAGTTCACACTTCATTCAGGCAAAACAGATGAAACTTAGAAAAGAAAAACAGCAACTCATGACAAATGACAACTTTCAGTTTGATTGGTTGACACAATAACTAATCAACAGCCACTGATTTCTAAGTGCTATTGTCTCACTGCTCACCCTGCCTCACCTTATGGGCAATTTAAAACTACTAGAATGCTAGGAATTTGACCTGCTGCACCATCTGCATGTCTGATCAATGGGCTCAGAGGTGTATGTATTCTGAATGCACACCCTGGCTATTAATGCAAATGCGATACAATGTCTATGCATCAAAAAGTGTCCTCTTCGTGAAGCATTAGTATATTGTGTTTAATTTCAGGAATCACACGAAGCCAGGAAACAATTAGGGGAGTCCTTAATGGAAATAAATGCAAAAATATAATATCGGTGATAATATTAATGTTCTATGGATGTGCACTGCACACCTGGAATATTTGCCTCTGTTACACACACACACAAACACACACAAGATGGGAGATCTGGAAAGTTCTAATAAACACCCTAGAACAAAATGATATTAAAGCAACTGATACAACCACAAGAAAGGAAATACTAGTAGCAGAGTTATGAAGGTAACTTATGTTCTTATATGTTTCTTATATGTTCTTTCTTGTGGTTATATCAGTTGCTTTAATATTATTTTGTTCTAGGTGTTTATCAGAACTTTCCAGACTCCTCTCCTCCTCCTCATATATATCTTCAGTGGAAACAGTTGTCTCTTAACTGTGCCATAAACATGGTCTTTGTGTAAGCGATCTATGTGGACTAGTGTTTTTTTTTCTTTCTCTTTGCATAAATGTTATTTCCATGGGAAGTTTTGATGTCATCATGCTGCCTCTCACTCTGCCAATTAGAGAGGTTGTTTACTTCATTCTCACTCCACCTGTAGCTGATTAATATACACAGAGAGAGAGCAGAGTGCTCTGATTTCTTGTCTGTTTGTATGAGCAGTTTGAGATATGAAATCTGTTGGATGCACTAGTGGTTTTCCTGACTGCATTGTCACAAGCCGATTTCACTTAAATGCAGTAATTATACTTTTGAGCTGCATGTCATCCAGCTTCTGCTTTTGCATATTAAACTACTACAAAAAATGCATGATTTCTACAAACATGCTGAGTTCTTTACAGGCCATCCCTTCTTTTGTGTGTAATCCACATCAAGTGGATTCACTTGATTAATTTTGCTGTTCGGTTGTACTGGATTCCCAGCCATTTTGGAATTGAGCATAATGATGTTTACAATCTCATTATGCTAGATCATTCATACTTTCTCCACATACTGCTTATTAGTCCCTTAAAAAGATTACAGACAGTTAATAAAAGCAAAGTTAATTAACTGGTGGCAGCCATCCTGGTTAGGCATTAACAAATAGCAAGAAGTTAAGCCTGAAATTAAGCATTGACAGTCCACTTAACGCGAAAGAGAAGATAGGAATATGTTCTGGCTAGACTCTTAATAAGTTATAGATCTCTAACACATTCTTATTAATTGAGGACAGATGACTCACCTATATGTGAACATCATACCATTTGCTTTACTATATGTAATCTTATGGTGGAGTGCTTGCACTTTGCTTCCGAGTAAGGAATGCTGATTTTGCTAATCTGGCTGAGCCATATATGGTCAGCAAATCATGCCAGACTTCAACAACTGTGTGGAGTTTCTTTTACTTTTTACAAAGAATTTATTTGTACAAATGCATATTGTCATAAATGCCTTGTACATGCATTCATGCCCCCTCCCCTCCACACAAAATTTATTTACTCCACATGTTGCTCACTTATTTATCTGTATCTCTTCTAATTATATCTATCAGATGAACAAAGTCCTGTTCTGTTCTTTTTTTGTTTCCTGAAAATTGATGCAGCTAGCTGTTGTGACTCATTATTTTTCAGCTGTCTGATTAATTCTCATATCTGAAATCCTCAAGTACACAAATACACATGGTAAACACTGAATGTAGGAACAGTTCTCTGTAAACAAATTTTAGCCTTGATGACTTTAATATAAATGTTTTTAGATATGAAAGGTGACAAAGCACATTGGCCCATATTATTTCAGTGAGAAAATATAAAAGCAGTGTTAAATTTAATATATCTGACTTGTATATGATGTAGAATCTTTCATTTAAAAAAAAATGCAGCAGGGGTTTTTGAAAACACTGGTTCACACAAAATAGTTTTATTTTCATCCATATTGTAATGAATCTCTGGGAACAGAACTTGTTTATAATGAAGTTGGCTGATAATTTACTATGGCATATAGACAAGTTTATAGTGGTCATTTTTGACCATAAAATTGCTCCATGTTATGCTGTACAATATTCACTGTTACTGATACCATTGTAAATGAATGCTGCACCATTGTAATAATATGTTATTATTTATTTATTACTTGTAATGTCTTTTGCTCTATACTTTCTATATTATCTATATCTTTATATGCCCTTATTCTAATTTAGCTGTGTGCGCTTTCTCTCTCTGAATCTTTCTTGCTTATATTATTACATATTATGTTTATCTACCCTTCACACTACGAGTCTTATGCCTAAGATACTAGAAAATTTATTTTAGACTGCACCACTAATATCATTTAATTTGCATAAAACTCAATAATACGGCTGGCAGATTTCTCTCTCTAACACAAATTCCTTCAATAAAACTTTACACAAACAGTCATGGTCTATTCTTTTACTTAACTTTATGCTTCGGCTATCTCACTTAGTTTCCTGCTCACAAGTCCGATTTATTTAGGAACAGTTGTAAAAATAAACAATCAGGCAGCACTCCTTTAACAAAAAAATCAAAACACATTTATTTACATTACTAGGAAATGTACATGAATTTAAACAATAGGGAGATTGCTTTCTCAATTCATCTGTAAAAATTCTTTAGCATAGATTAGAACCTTTTTATTTCAACAATAATTAATCTCTTTAACTCAAAAACTTATTTACTCTCTGCTTACAATTTTCACATATTAAACTTTTAGTTTACTTGCAAAGAGGTTAGCTATCTCTCTGTTAAGTTACTTTTACAAACTTTATATCAACTAACTTCAAATATGCCAATAGATTCTCTTAATGACACTTCTTGTTACTGTTAATCTAAATCTTAATTGTCCAACTAATACACATTATAAGAGGAATAGCTTAAAGAATGCCATCGTAACAACAAGTATTGAAGAAGTAGGTTATGTGAATAATATAAAACAACAGGAATGGATGACAGATGAGATTCTTTCTCTTATTGATACAAGAAGAATGTATAAAAACAAAGACCTAGCCAGGTATACAGAAACACATAACATCATCAAGAAAAAAATAAAAGAAGCCAAGGAAAATTGGATGAAAAATTTATGTACTGAAATTGAACTGCTTCAGAAACAACATGATAATTTCAATCTGTATAAGAAAATCAACGAAATTTCCGGAAAACTGAGGAAAAAGCAAATAGTGTCTCTAAGAGACGAAAATGGAAAAATAGTTCTAGAAGAAGAGAATAAAGCACAGATTTGGATAAAATATGTAACAGAACTTTTCAATGATACTAGACAGAAGCCTATAAATATAAAAGATAACATTCAAGGACCAGCAATCATGAAATGCGAAATAGAGAATGCTATACAAACAAGTAAAACAGGAAAAGCCAGTGGACCGGATGGTGTGCAAACAGAATTTTTAAAATTAATCGAACCAGATAACATCAAACTTCTTGAAAAACTATTTAATAAAATATGTGAAAGTGATGAATTTCCATCAGATTGGCTCAAATCTACATTTATCACTGTCCCAAAGAAACCCAAAGCGAATTCCTGTGGTGACTTCAGACTTATTAGTCTAATGAGCCAAACATTAAAAATATTTTTGAAAGTAATTCAGAATCGCATTTATAGAAAAAGTGAAGAAACTCTAAGTGAAACACAATTTGGCTTTCGGAATGGTTTTGGTACTAGAGAGGCCCTTTTCGGTACCCAAATATTGATACAAAAATGCATAGAAAAACACATAAATCTGTCTTTATGTGTTTCATAGATTTTGAAAAAGCATTCGACAAAGTCAGACACACCAACTTAATAGAAATCCTTCAACAAATAAGGCTAGATGAACAAGACATAAGACTAATAACAAATCTGTATTGGAATCAGTCAGCTACCGTTCAATTAGACAACATTACCACCAGTGATATTAACATCAAAAGAGGAGTGAGACAAGGATGTGTGCTCTCACCACTCCTGTTCAACACACAGGGTGTTCGGGATAAATTTGACAGTTTCGTAAGGAAAAAGAAAGTCTTCTTTGTATCTATTAAATTTAATGAATTGACAAAAAAACATTACAGGCAGAGTTAATTACAATACTATCAACAAGATTTACTCAAAATAACCACCATTAGCATCGATCACAGCTTCAATTCTGCTTCGGAACCTCGAACAAGCTGATGCTACAGTCTCCCTGGGAAGGGCCGCAAAAACTGTTTTAATTTTATCCATTAACTGAGCTTTTGTATTACTGGAAGTGCGATTGGTGTCTTTTTCAACTGCGCCCCATACAAAATAATCCATGGGGTTAAGGTCTGGGGAGTTTGGAGGCCAAACATTTGGACTGGTGAAGTCGTAGAAATTTTCAGACAACCATTTTTGACTTTTCCCAGAGGTGTGGCAAGGGGCCGAATCCTGCTGCCATACATACGGCCTACCATTGGCTACCCTCCCTTGTTATCCAGGGCTTGACTACAGTTAGCAACTCCACGAACAAAGCCCGAATTCCAATGCCAGGGTTCTTCAACACCTGTTCCTGCAGATTTGCGAGGAATTCTGCTGTACGAACGCAATCAGATCGTCTGCTAGGGATCTTTCTTCTTGCTACATCCTCGTAGTCACCATTGCAAGTCTCTAGTTCATGCCTGATTGTTTTTACTGTATTCAGGGAGCATTGGGCAGCAGTCGTAATATCCTTATTTTGATGGCGGGCACGAATCATCATGATACAAGTTATTCTCTTCCATGATTCAGGTGGGTTCCAGCTATCCATCCTTTCTGACATCTTGTATATGAATGAAGAAGGGTCCAAACTTTTAAATGAAGAGAAGTGTGTGTTAATACATGTAACTTACGGAAAAATATAATTAATTATAAATATGTCAAATTTATCCCGAACACCCTGTATATGCAGAGGTAATCTTTAAAAAAGCATTGGAAGAATGTCCAGAGGGAATCACAATAAATGGAAAGACAAGACAAAATACATGATCATCAGCAAACATCCAGCCTCATCAATGAAACTGACACTCAATGGGAAAAATATTGATCAAGTGTCAAGATATAAATATCTTGGTTGCTGGCTTAATGAACGGTGGGATCCAGAAATAGATATAAAGAAAAGGATTGAAGTTGCACATCAGTCCTTCATGAAAATGAGAACACTATTCTGCAATAAAGACTTAAACATGGAAGTCAGATGCCGAATGCTGAAATGCTACGTGTGGTCTATTCTGCTCTATGGAGTTGAAACATGGACATTGAAGGCGACAACCATCAAGAAAATCGAAGCCTTTGAGATGTGGCTATACAGAAGAATGCTAAAGATATCATGGACAGAAAAAATTACCAATTAAGATGTCTTAAAATCCATTGGCAAAGCTAAACATCTTGTACAAATAATCAAGAAACGAAAAACATATCTTGGACACATCATGAGAAACAACAAATACCAACTTCTACAAACTATTTTGGTAGGAAGAATTGATGGCAAAGGAACTAGAGGAAGAAAAAGAATATCATGGTTTGACAACATCAAGATGTGGACAGGAAAGAGCAGTGCACAACTGCTCAGATTAGCACAAGAGTGCGGTTTGTTCGCCAAGATTGTCGCTGACCTTCGATAGAAGATAGCACAATAAGAAGAAGAGGAATTTTACAATGGTATATAACTTACAAAAGCTCTGTATTGCATATTCAGTCAAAGGTCTTGCACAAAAAGTTCTAAGGCAATTCTCTCTCTCATCTCAGATCTTGAGCTTCCTTCAGGAAATCTGGCTTCAGAAATATCTCATCAGGAACATAGCAGGCTGTGGACTCATATAGCTCCGTTAATGGTTATTCTCCCACGGCGAAAAGAATAAAACTTTCAAGCGAAGGTGCTTCAGGTAATTTGCCTCGCCTTTTCTCCTCTGCTTGGGCTCGCCGAAAATGCCTGGACGACTGCCTCTTTTGTCTGCCGTCTCGAAATAGCTCGAACTGTCAACCAGGATCCCTCTCTCTGGTCTGGAAACTTTTCTCCGGTGATTGGAACGTCTTCTTTCGTCAATTTCAAGCCCTGTCTGTTGCCTAGAAGCTCTGTCTCTGCAACTGCTGGAAGCAGGAAGCTCTCTGGTGACATCTGGAACCGAGCAGCCTCCCTATAATTGGCTCTGTCCCATTTTATTATGCCTTCTCTGAGATCTTGCATGAAGTTTGTAACCCCCGAAGAATTCGGCATGATTCTTTCATCTTAAGTTTCAAGTACGGCCCGCTTTCTGTTCTCCTCCACTTTCTTTTGATTGTAAGTTGCTGGCCATCGGAAAGTTGTTTGAACTTTTCTGACTGACTTCAGAGGCGTTTATGTGCAGAGCTTCTAAACCTTTCACATACACACAAAAATTTAATAAACAACCTTTCTTATGCCACCATGTAGATCTATTACATACAGCTCCGGCAGCAAAACATTACCTTTGTGTTTAACACTCTAAAATATTCTTATTAAAGGAGTATCATCATCAATCATCATCAAATTCCTGACATGTACCCTCAAGGGGTATACAGGATATGATAGTACTACATGAAAAATTTACATCATTACTAACTTTCTATCTATAATTTTCCTCCAAATCAGTCTGTTACATGTCAAGACTCCAACATTATCAGATCATTATATTTCTATCATCAAAGGCACTTTGTACCATATCAATTCACCTATATCTTGATCTTCCTCTGGGTCGTTTTCCTGCCAACCTGGCAGAGAACACTTGTTTTACTAATCTTTCCTCACCCATTCTGTTTAAGTGACCATACCACCTGAGATTAGCTCTGCTAATACATTCCTGGATGCTGACAATGTCAAGTTCTTTCCTAATATCCCCGTTTTTAATATGATATTGCCATTGATGCCATCTCTTCATGCCTCTAATCTTTCTCAGGACTCTCATATCTGCGGTCTCTAGTCTTTGGTCAAGTGTTTTACTACTTTCAGCAATTTGAAGCCCTGTCTCTGCAACTGCTGGAAGCGGGAAGCTCTCTGTCTCTTGCGACGTCTGGAACCGGGCAGCTTCCCTATGCTTGGCTCTGTCCCATTTTATTATGCCTTCTCTGAGACCTCGCATGAAGTTTGTAACCCACAAAGAATTCGGCATGATTCTTTCATCTTAAGTTTCAAGTTGTTAGGCCCGCTTTCTGTTCTCCTCCATAAGTTAAAACTGGTTTGAACTCTGTCTTGTTTACAGCTAATTTAGTATTCCGACTAATTTCTCTCTTCTTCCATATGAATTTATTCATATGGAAGAATTGACTGCCAACCATACCAGCTTTGTTGATTCTATTGTCTATTTCCATATTTAATTTACCATCTTCAGTAAAAATAATGCTTAAGTGGCTGAAATGTTTTACTTGTTCCACAGGTTTCCGTCCACAACACAGTTGATATTTTCAACAATTCTATCTATTTTTATTGTCTTTGTCTTTTTAATGCTGACCTTCATACCATATCTATTACAACAGTTATTCAATTTAGTCAGGGAATCTTGAAAACTTGTGGATTTATTTAGAAGTATAACATCATCTGCATAAAGCAAAGATTTGACTTTAACATCTCCAATTTTGATATCATGTTTAATACCACATTCCTTCATAATGTGATCCATATAGATAATGAATAACAGAGGGGGATAATGTACATCTTTGTTTCACACCAGATTTAACATTAAACCATCTTCCTGTACTTTCTTCAATTCTAACTGCTGACTTACAACTCAAATAAAGACTAAGTATTGCTTGATATAATGCCCCATTGACACCATATAACTGTAGCGTATTGAATAGCTTCTCTCTTGGCACCTTGTCATATGCCTTTTCCAGATCGACAAAACTTAAATACAGATATTTGTTATATTCCCGTGCTTTCTCAACTATTTGTCATAAAGTGAAGATCTGATCCTGACAGCCTCTATTTGGCCTGAATCCAGCTTGTTCTTCACCAAGCTTTTCTTCGAAAATTCTTCTCAACCGTTTCTCAAGTATACTTGCATAGATCTTGCCAGGAACACTCAGTAGGGAAATACCTCTGTAATTCTCGCATTCAGTTTTATTTTCCTTTTTATATATCGGTACTATGAGAGCTCTACACCAATCATCGGGAATTCATCCCTCTGTCTAGGCTCTCTGAACTATGCATTGCACCCACTGTAAGACTTTTATACCACCATACTTCAACATTTCTGGTCGAATATCATCTAGTCCTGCTGCCTTTCCACATTTCAAGCCTTTGATTGCTTTTTCTACTTCAAGTATGGATATGTATTCCTGACTATATGCCTGTTGAGTGGTTTTTACCACTATGCTCTCACTGCTTGTTTCATTTAGCAATTTTTCAAAGTAATTACTCCATACTTCAAGGATATCTTTTTCTCCTGTTTTCATGTCACCTTTATCATCTCTATTTGGAGAAAAGAGCAAAGCTAATAATAATGGCAAATATCTGTTGGATTTCTGCTCAGGACATGGACTGGTTATTACTAACACCATGTTCCAACATAAAAATGTGCACAAATTCACATGGAGAGAAGAGGCTAGGAATAAGAAAAGTCTCATTGACTATGTTATTGTTGATAGTGATGTTTTCTCCCTGGTGCAGGACACCAGAGTGTACAGAGGATTTGAAATTGGAAGTGATCACTATTTAGTCTTGAGCAGGATAAAATTGAATTTCATATTGAAAAGAATAACATGTAAGAAGGTTTTAAAGCAAATAAAAGTTGAGCAGCTCTCAGATGTGAACTGTAGACTAAAATACACAAAGATTATTGAAAAGAAAATGAAAGACTTTGAGAACAGGAATCAAACCTTGGAGATTCAGTGGCAAACTCTGAAGAAAACATTGATTGATTCAGTCAGAGAGGCATGTGGTGAGGTTGTGTGCAAGGATAAAAAAATCAGAGCTCCCTGGTGGACACAGGAAGTTAAAGAGGCAGTGAAGGAAAAGAAGAAAGCATATCAAAAGTTCCTGGCAAATAAGTCAGCTTTTACTCTTACAGAATACAGAGACAAATGTAAGAAAGCTAAACAGTGTATAAAACTAGCTAAACAAAAGTCATGGGAGGACTGGCAAGAATATAGAAAATAAATATCAAGAAGGTGGCAAAATATTCTGGAGGTTGTTGAAGAAGCTTAGGAATGGAGGAAAAATGCTGTAAAAGGAGTTAGAGATGATAAAGGTGACATGAAAACAGGAGAAAAAGATATCCTTGAAGTATGGAGTAATTACTTTGAAAAACTGCTAAATGAAACAAGCAGTAATGACAGCACAGTAATAAAATACACTGACCAGGCATGCAGTCAGGAATACATGTCCATACTTGAAGTAGAAAAAGCCATCAAAGGCTTGAAATGTGGAAAGGCAGCAGGAGTAGATGATATTCGACCAGAAATGCTGAAGTATGGTGATATAAGTCTTACAGTGGCTGCACTGCATAGTTCAGAGAGCCTAGACAGAGGGATGAATTCCCGATGATTGGAGTAGAGCTCTCATAGTACCGATATATAAAAAGGAAAATAAAACTGAATGTGAGAATTACAGAGGTATTTCCCTACTGAGTGTTCCTGGCAAGATCTATGCAAGTATACTTGAGAAATGGTTGAGAAGAATTGTGGAAGAAAAGCTTGGTGAAGAACAAGCTGGATTCAGGCCAAATAGAGACTGTCAGGATCAGATCTCTACTTTACGACAAATAGTCGAGAAAGCATGGGAATACAACAAAGATCTGTATTTAAGTTTTGTCGATTTGGAAAAGGCATATGACAAGGTGCCAAGAGAGAAAGCTATTCAATACGCTGCAGTTATATGGTGTCAATGGGGCATTATATCAAGCAATACCTAGTCTTTATTTGAGTTGTAAGTCAGCAGTTAGAATTGAAGGAAGTACAGGAAGATGGTTTAATGTTAAATCTGGTGTGAGACAAGGATGTACATTATCCCCTCTGTTATTCATTATCTATATGGATCACATTATGAAGGAAAGTGGTATTAAACCTGATATCAAAATTGGAGATGTTAATGTCAGCTCTTTGCTTTATGCGGATGATGTTATACTTCTAAATAAATCCGCTACAAGTCTGCAAGATTCTCTGACTAAATTCAATAGCTGTTGTAATAGATATGGTATGAAGGTCAGCAATAGAAAGACAATGAAATTGGCAGAATCATTGAAAATGTCAACTGTGTTGTGAATGGAGAACCTGTGGAACAAGTAAAACATTTCAGCTACTTAGGCACGATTTTTACTGAAGATGGTAAATTCAATATGGAAATAGACAACAGAATCAGGAAAGCTGGTATGGTGGGAAGTCAATTGAATAAATTCATATGGAATAAGAAAGAAATTAGTCAGAACACTAAATTTGCTGTATACAAGACGGTGTTCAAACCAGTTTTAACTTATGGATCTGAGAGCTGGGTCAGAAGTAAAACACTTGACCAAAGACTAGAGACCGCAGATATGAGAGTCCTGAGAAAGATTAGAGGCGTGAACAGATGGCATCAATGGCAATATCATATTAAAAATGAGGATATTTGGAAAGAACTTGACATTGTCAGCATCCAGGAATGCGTTAGCAGAGCTAATCTCAGGTGGTATGGTCACTTAAATAGAATGAGAGAGGAAAGATTAGCAAAACAAGTGTTCTCTGCCAGGTTGGCAGGAAAACGACCCAGAGGAAGACCAAGATATAGGTGGATTGATACGGTACAAAGTGCCTTAGACGATAGAAATGTAAGATCTGATAATGTTGGAGTCTTGACAAGTAATAGACTGATTTGGAGGAAAACTGTAGATAGGAAGTTAGTAATGATGTAATTTTTTCATGTAGTACTGTCATATCCTGTACACCCCTTGAGGGTACATGGCAGGAATTTGATGATGATGATGATAGTGAACTCCTTTTATAGCTCTCTTTTCTCCATTTCTAAGCTTCTTCAACAATCTCCAGAATATCTTATCCCCTTGTTGATATTTATTTTTTATGTTCTTGCCAAAGTCCTCCCATGACTTTTGTTTAGTTAGTTTTACAGTGAGCTTTTTTACATTTGTCTCTGTATTCTGTAAGAGCGAAAGCTGACTTATTTGCCAGAACTTTTGATATGCTTTCTTCTTTTCCTTCACTGCCTCTTTAACTTCCTGTGTCCACGTGGCATAGAGTTCTGATTTTTCTATCCTTGCAAACAACCTCACCACATGCCTCTCTGGCTGAATCAATCAGGGTTTTCTTCAAGGCTTGCCACTGAATCCCCAAGGTTTCGTTCCTGTTACTCTTTCATTTTTTCTTCAATAATCTTTGTGTATTTTAGTCTACAGTTCACATCTGAGAGCTGCCCAACTTTTATTCGCTTTAAAACTTTCTTACATGTTATTCTTTTCAATATGAAATTCAATTTTATCCTGCTCAAGACCAAATAGTAATCACTTCCAATTTCAAATCCTCTGTACGCTCTGGTGTCCTGCACCATGGAGAAAGCATCACTATCAACAATAACAGAGTCAATGAGACTTTTCTTATTCCTTGCCTCTTCTCTCCATGTGAATTTGTGCACATTTTTATGTTGGAACATGGTGTTAGTAATAACCAGTCCATGTCCTGAGCAGAAATCCAACTGGTATTTGCCATTATTATTAGCTTTGCTCTTTCTCCAAATTTTCCCAAATTATTTTGTATGTGTGACAATAATTTCCTACTCTGCTATTTAGATCCCCAACAAGGACCAATTTTTTATTGTGTTAGTTGCTTTTTCTAAAGCATCAAAAAATTCCTCCACTTCTACCTTAGTAGAACCTTTTGTTGGACCATAGGCACAAATAAGTCTCATTGTCCAGTTCCCCATTCTCATATTTGCCCACATCACTCTACTTGAGACTGCCTGCCATTCAAGAAGATTGGCCTCATATTTTGTGTTGAATACCATGTCTACTCCTTCTTTTCCTTGATTGTCATTGCCTGAATATAACATTTTGTATTTATTGCTCAGAAAGATCTCACCAGTTTTTGTCTTTTTTGTTTCTGTCACCCCTATTATGTTGATCTGGTACTTTTCTAATTCTCTAGCTAGCTCCATTTCTTTGCCATTCAGGCTTCTTATGTTGATAGTACCGATCTTTAACTCTGGTGATGTTGAGTTGGGGTGTGCTTTTAGATTTGTTCCAGTAGCTGACTTTTTGCTGTTCGCCCTGGTTCACTGGTGAAAACAACAGGGGCCTTGTTTAACCGGGCGATGCCCCAGCCGGCATGAAATTTTGTCATGTTGATACATCATTTTCTGTATTGGTTTAAGCCAATAATAATACAGTTTGGTCGGCTAAATCCCAAATTGCCAGCCCATCCTCGTTCGTTCAGTATCCAAGTAGATACCCAACAGGGTGCACGATGAGAAGGTGAGGACTGGACATTAGGTCAGAAGCCCTGGTCGGTTCTCTGCATTCCTTTAAAGGCTATGTGGAGGTCTCCTCTCAGTTATACAGCTTTGACCCTTAACCATCCCATTAATGGAGTATACACAGTTAATTTCTAAAGAGTTATTTACAAAAAAATCTAGTACAAAATATACAGAGACAAGTTATTTTTCAAATTTCTCATGGGACTTGACCTCTGTAAAAAATCGATATAAAGTGCTTTGATATTTTTAGGCTGCATCGAATTTTTACACCATTACACTGTAGATATGTACGAGGGTGGTTTCATAAGTTTCTGGCTTGACAAACTTCAGAGGTGATAGAAAGAAAACAACTGTGTCACTTTTCAACATAATCTCCCTTTACTTCAACATACTTTTCACATCTTTGAATTAACATTTGTATGCCCCTGAAAAAATAGTCTGTACTTTTGTCAGCAAAATGGCCTAAAACTGCATCTTTCACTTCATTGTCATCTGCAAATCCTTGGACTTTCTTCAGTTTTGAGACGAGGTAGTAGTAGTCACCGAGTTCTAGATCTGGGCTGTAGGGTGGGTGGGTGCTCAATCTCCTGGAAGTCGCACAATCCTTCACTGCAGCCTTCGCAACAGTAGTCATATAGACTGGAGCATTGTTGTGAAGCAGGCGACCATCATGACTTGACATTCCTCATCTCTTCTCCTTTATGGCATCACACAGTTTGTGCAGGAGTGAAGCATAACATTCTGCACTCATGTTAGTATTCCTTTCCTTGTTGTCATTCGAGAGAATTTCTCACCAATCCCAAAAGATTGTTGCCATGATTTTTTTAGTTGACTGAGTGACCTTTGCTTTTCTCAGTGGTGATTCACCTGGTTTGCTCCACTCCATGGATTCCCTTTAGGAAAGTGAATCATAATAAAGGACTACGGTTTTATCCCTGGTGACAATGGATTCCAGGACTTCTCTATGATTCCCTTGACAAAGTTCTAAAATCTTGTGGGAACAGGTCACATGATGGTCCTGAATTGAAGAGAGAAATCTGCACACCCACCTTGCACTTTCATCATGTGAAGCTTCTTGTGAATGAGGTGAAAGATGGTTGTTATAGAAATCCCCAATCTTGCTAAGATTTCTTTTAGCTTCAGCCGAATGTCATTGAACAGTTCCTCCTCAGCAAGAGAGACATTTTCCTCAGTCATCACTTCCCGGGTCAACCATCATGAGGATCATTTTCGATGCTCTCTCTCTCTCTTCCTAGGTGAAACTGTTTAGCAAATTCCTTCATGGTGGAATATGAAGGAGAAGCTTCCCCATAAACACCACCCAATTGCTGTTTGATAGCACTTGGAGAAAGCCCTTCTTTGGTGTAAAACTTTATCACAGTACGTTACTCAATTTTTAACATTACAGCCACTTAGCATGCAACATTACTTGCATGGAGCATGATAGAATTCCCATTGGAAGTTTGTATGTCATCATGCACTGTGCCAGTTAGAGAGGTAGCTGTTTAATACACACACACACACACACACACACACACACACACACACACACACACACACACACACACACACACGCACACACACAGAGAGAGAGAGAGAGAGAGCAGAATGCTCTGATTTCTTATCTGTTTGTATGAGCAGTTTGAGATATGAAATCCGTTGGATGCACCACTGGTTTTCCTGACTGCATTGTCACAAGCCAATTTCACTTAAATGCAGTAATTATACTTCTGAGCTGCATGCCATCTAGCTTCTGCTTTTCCATATTAAACTACTACAAAAAATTTATGATTTCTATAAACACACTTTATTCTTTGCAGGTCATCCCTTCTTTTGTCTGTAATCCACATCAAGTAGATTCACTTGATGATGTTTCACAATTATTTTATCTAATAAAGACTTAATTTTGCTGTTTGGTCAAATGAGTGCCTCCACCTGAATGATGTGGGTAGAATTGAAACTCCTACATTAACCTCCCCATAGATGGTACTATCTGTCACACACAATGTTTTAAATTGGTGTAAATTTTGTATGTCAGGCCGGAAACTTTGGAACCTACCTTGTATATACACATACTTATATTTTATATAAATAGTAAAATATTAAGTTCTCCAATGTGTCAAGAAAACATAAAGCAGTATGTTTGGAAACTAAAATGCAAATTATAAGAAGGTTAGATGCTGGGAAAAGAAAAGCCATGCAGCACAATCAACTATAGAAAAAGTTTTAAATCATGCTGATAATATTAAATATTCTATCCAGAACTGAACATGGAAGAGTATTTTTGTAGATGTGACATGGTGCCGTATACCACTCACTCAGGCAGTAATTCAATACAGGCCATTAAATTTGTATAACCATTTACAAATCTAGGATGCTGAAGAAACAACTATGTCTTTTGTGGCTTCTCATGGATGGTATGAGAGGAAAAAAAACAAAAAAAAAACATGAAGAATTCATAGCTGATTGATGGGTGAGAGACTGCAAGTGGTGACATCCAGGCAGCAGCAGCATTTCCTATACAACTTAACCCATAGCGGAGCAAGAAAATTACTAACCAAATTTGACATTCAGTGTGGATAAAAGTGGGCTTTTCTAGAAATGTATGCTTTCCAAAACTTTCATCTCCCATGATGATAAAAGAGCTTCTGGGTTTAGAGTAGCCAGCCAAAGACAGGATAGGTACTTCTGTTAGCTGACTCGGTATTGACAGTGACCTTTGGTTGGAAAGACTGAGTGTTCAGTACTGGATGAGAATTATCCTTATAAGAGCTATTCAACTGAATTAGTTTGTCTCATACAGAGGTGGCAGAATTTTTCATCTCTCGCAAAACTGACAAGGTGCCATAAAGAACAGACACTGGAAATTATAATAAGTAAATCATACTCTTGTTTTAATCTTTTATCCTATCATAAGCAAATGGTTTGTGTGTGTAAAGTATCTTCACAACTAGGCTACTTGTATATAAAAGTTGTTGACTTCACATAATTGTCGTCGTCTTCTCTCTTCCATCATCTATGTGGATGATGATAATGATGAGGCCGAATGAACTCTTTCCACTTCTGTCTTCCCTGGAGAGTCTGAACAATTCTGTCCAGTTTGGTGTTGCTTGTTGTAATTTGGTTTTCAGGTACTCTTTTATTTTGTATATCCATCTAATTCTGGGCCACCCTTTGGATCTTTTACCTTCCATACAGAGTACACAGTATGTACACAGAGCTTTAGTTGGTAATCTTTCTGGTCACATGGCTAAACCATCAGTCTTCTTTCTTGGGTTTTGTCTATTATTGTTATTTCTTGTTTTAGTTCTTTCTTTATGTCTTCATTTCTTAGTCTATCCAGCAGAGATACTCCAAGTAATCTTCTTAGCCAACCCATAATTGTCTTAGTATCTCATAATGCAAAGCACACTTCCTTTTGGACACACATCTGGTTATGCATTATGTAAAGCAGTGGTTCTTAACCTTTTTTTTTTTGCTTGGTTCTCACTTTCTGGCCAAACATTGCATGCTTGGACAGAATCTTTCATACCCATGCTGTTGAAATTGTACTTGAGCTTCAAAATCATTTTTTAAGTCAATAAATTCTTCACAAAAATTTGAATGAACAGAAGTGGCATCAGAAAGAAATGGATTTATGACCCAATCAGGTATTTTAAGCTCATCAAAGTCTTTGAATCTGACCATCAAGTCTTCTTTCAGTGTCAGAAGATGGGAACAATAACAATCCAAATCTGTTTAAATTGTACATGTTTTGGTCATAAAGTATTACAAAATAAAGATTTATTGTTACATAGACCATATATTTACAACACAATTATATTTACAGGGCAATTTGTAAGAGCTTAAGTACGTTGTAAATATACGGTCTATGTAACAATAAATCTTTATTTTGTAATCCAAATCTGTATCTAATATTAAATCATCATCTGTTATTTGTAGAATGTTATGTATAATGTTAGGGTCTCCCTCGATGAGTCTTTTGACTCCATGGAGACACCTTTATAATAATAATAATAATAATGTTAATTTGCTGATAAAATCATTTATAATTCTGTTTGCTTTAATAAGATTCATGTTGCTTCCCTGCAATTTGATGTTAACCTCATTTAATTTGGTGCAAATATGCGATGTCAACTTTTTCCTTTTTTAGAACATTACACGTTCTCATCATGTGAATTAAGAAATTCCAAAACAGTATAGTAGAAATCATTAAAGTGTCACAGACAGTTTTCATTTGAGAGCCATCTAACTTCAGTGTGAAGCAAAAGACATTCAAATTCTTCTTCATTTTAATGACAAAATTCCCGAAAAATATGGGTATTCAATGACTGGGCTTTTATTTTATTCACTGCTTTAATAACACCATCAAAAGTCTTAAGTAGTCTACCGTTAAGATGTTTTGCAGCAAGTCCTGTCTATGAAGAATGCAGTGAATTGTAAAGATATTTCGAACTGCTTCTTTTAAATGTGCTATAAATCCATGGTGACGACCAATCATAGCTGGTTCTCCATCATACGCAATAATATTTGTGAGAGGAATGTTTTTAGCCTTAAAAAAAGTCTTTAACAACCTTAAAAATTGTAGAACCTTTTGTATCAATTTTCAGTTGTTCAGCAAATAGAAACTCTTCAATAATTTCTTCATTAGTATTTATATAACACACATAGGCCATTAACAAAGCTTTGTTGTCATATGATGTTGTCTCATTGAGGTGCAAAACAAATTTTATGGTTTTTAAATCATTGCAAAGTTTTTTTCGATGTCCTTTGCCATTTTGCCAATTCTTGTTAATACTGAACTATTGCTTGAGAGTAATTGATGACATCATATTATTTTTACCCGATCATTGTATCTAAATTTAGCCAATCATTGTATCTAAAACTTCATTTATAGCTGGTAAGATGACAGTTTTGTCATTAGTATCTGACTTTCCACATTTGGCAATTCATTTTGAAAGTTTATAAGTCACAACAAGTTCCTTCTCTTGTTAGTTACTTTGTTTTGCAACCAAAAGTACAGGATGATTTATAAATTTAGTCTCTAATTCGAAAAAGTACTTCACATTCTTTTTTGCTTTATTTGGATGTTTTGTTCTTAAATGCTTAATCATTATTGAAGGTTTCATTCCTTCATTTGAGAAAGTTTTTTCACATATTAAGCACATTGGTAACTGCTTGTTATTTATAGACAAAATAACTCCATATTTTAAATATTCACTTGAATATTGATGTTACTTTCTTTTTTCACTTATTTTAATGGGCTACATTGCTACACAATATCAATGAAATGTGCCACATGATACCACGGGCTAAGTGTAAACTGCAAACTAGGGTTGTCAGATAGGCGTTAAGAAAAGTAGCAGATAAAGCTTATAAAAGTAGTGTATTCTTCTAAAAATAGCTCAAATTAATTATTATAGAAATATTTTTGTAGAAACCAAAATTCTAAAAAATAAGTAGCAAATAAATTTTAATAGTATTGCCAGACATACAATATGCTTAACAGTGTTGCCAAACATAAAACATAAATAGGGATGCTAGATTAAATACGAAATTTTTTGCTTTTATTATATTAACAGTATTATAATGCTAACTGCCCTCCTCAGCGTTCACAGTGCTCCTGGGGGGGGGGGGGGTCACTACCACCCAGGTTAAGAACTACTAATGTAAAGGTGATCCTTTACATCAGTAATGAGGTTAAATCAAAGCAGAAAGCATATTTCCTTTCATATACTGACTTCTGCAGTAATTTAATTTCAGTTTAACCTTTGTTATGTTTTTCATATACAAATACTAAAATGGTATGTCAACATGTTTTTAAAATGTGCAAGATCAGAAAAATTTGTAGAAAGTTTTTCACTTAGTTGTCAGGTAACTTGTAATGAAGAGATTTCATTCTTGTTTGATTACAATCATGAAATTGAGATTTCATGATTATAATCTTATACCTAAGAGTAAGCAAACAAAGCTTGCACACGAAGCATCTTTGCAACTAGGCTGCTTTGATATAGAGGCTTTTGACTTCACATTAATTGACTTAATATACCATAATGCAAAGCACACTTCCTTTTGGATATGTATACTAAGCCAGTTGATGTCCTGTCAACAGCCTCTATATACAAGTAGCCTAGTCGCGAAGGTACTTCGTGCACAAACTTTTCTTACACTTGGATGTATAGGATTAAAACAAGAATATAATTTCTTGTCTGATTTAATTTCCAGCTTATTTCTTCTGTTAGTTGTGTGTACTTATTGTGCCATTTGCGTTTTGTGGTATGTAAAACCATTAATGATTATATTTCTTTAAAGTTCTGGTTATTATATTATTATTATTATTATTATTCAGGCCTCCATGGAGTCAAAAGACTCATCGTGGGAGGTCCTTCCTAAGAAACACAAAGTCTATTCGAGACTCATCATGGGAGGTCCCTCCTAGGAAACACAAAGTCTATCATACCACTCCTTAAACTCATTGACTGTTCTTGCTCCCACCACTATCAGGCAATGCATTCTACTGTTCAACCACCCTCCATGCAAAGAAACCACTCCTCACCGTCTTGCTTACAGTTTCCTTTCGCTTTCGCAACTTCCAGGAATGGCCCCTTGTCATCACTCCTTCCTGCTGTTCAACCAAGCGAAAGAACTCCCCAGTGTCAACTCTGTAACCACCTCTCAACAGTTTAAAAGTCTCAATCATATCACCTCTCCTTCTTCTATCTACCAAACTCTGCAGTCCACATTCTCTCAGCCGATCCTCATAACTAACATTGTACAGTCCTGAAACTGTCTATGTTATCCACCTTTGTACCCTTTCTACAGTTAATTTTCTCCCTTCAAATCCTGGGGAGGACCAAATCTGAGAACAATAGTCTAAGTGTGGTCTGATCAGGGTCTTATATATTGGAATGATAACTCTTTTATCTCTGCAGGTTAGCATCCTTCACATTATTGCAGCAATCCTCTGTGTCACCTTCACCACCTTTCCAATATGTCCCCTGAATTTCAGATTTCTCTCAATCATCAACCCCAGATCTCTTGTCTTTCCTACTTCCTCCAGTATAGCTCCTCTAATAGAGTATGCAGCGTCCCATCGATGGATGCTGCATACCTCAAGACCTTACATTTTGCTGCATTAAACTGATACCCCAATTCATTTGCCCATCTGTCTAGCTTATTCAAATCCTCTTGCAGGGCTACCACATCTACACTATTACTAATAACCCTTCCCAGCTTCGCATCATCTGCAAACAACTGAATATCCCCCTGCAGCCCACTGACAATGTCATTGATATAAAGGTTAAACAATATAGGACCCAGTACTGACACCTGTGGGACCCCACTTGTAACCCTCTGCCTCCTTGAAACTGCCCCACCATACACAACTCTTTGATACCTATCGGACAGCCAATCCCGAATCCAGTTGACCAACCTGACATCCAGACCCATGTGCTGCAGCTTATCATGTGGCATCCTATCAAATGCTTTCGCTAATTCCAAGAAAATGGCAGTATATCCCTTTTCCTCATCTACTGCTCTTGTAACTTTATTATAAAAGGCTAACATATTACTAAAACAAGAGCACCCCTTCACAAATCCTTGTTGACTCTCACAGATAATAACATTACTCTCATCTGTCCAATGCTGTATATGGTCCCTCACCTGTCTCCTTATATCTCTTCCATAGCCTCTTTTTTTTTGCATGCAGTTCCTGTTTAATATTGTTTGTCATTCACTTTACTCCAAATTGTGTCCTCTTCACGTGGAATATCGCTTACTATTGCTACTAACAAATATTCCTTCAAAATTTCCCAAGCACTAGTGATATCCCATCCTTCCAATTCCTCCCTCCATGAAACTTCCCCAAGTTGATGTCTTAGACTATTATAATCACCTGCCTTATAATTCCACATACGTTCCTGTCTCTTTGATACTCCTCCATGTCTGTTCATCTTCCAAGTCAAAACCATATGGTCACTCTCTCCAACTGGTGGGAGAGATGTCATCTCAGTCATTATCAACCCTTCTGATGATATGACTAAATCCAAAACTCTTGAACCTCTTGTTCTCTCTATTACATGTAGCCTGAGACATTTGTCCCTCAAGAATTCTAGAAATTCCATTCCCTTATTGCTACATGCATATTCCTCTCCCAATTTATAATACTGTAGTTAAAATCTCCCATAACAATCATTCTTCTTGCACTTGCCAAACTCAACTGTCTAAACATCTCCTGGTCACCACTCCTCTGTGCTCCTTGGTCTGTAGCAACACCCCACTGAATATCCTGTCTTGCCCACCTCTACCTCACACCATATGCTTTCAAAATCATTAGTGTCACTGCCTTCCAAAGCCTCCACTCTTAGAGGACAAAAGTCGTCACTTATCATAAGCAATACTCCACCACCACGCTTTCCTTTCCTATCCTTCTGAAAAATGCTGCCCAGCTACTTCTATTCCTGTATTATATCCTCTTCTGTCAACCATGTCTCAGTGATCCCAATAATCTTTGGCCATGCTATTGCTATCAGTGCCATTAATTCCTTTCTTTTATTCCGGATACTCTTGGTATTAGTATAAAGCATAAAAATGCCATTGTTTCTATACCCAGCATTATCCCCTCTAGACTCCACTGGGCTCAGCGTTACCTGATGTCATCCCCCTTCTCACAAGAGGCCACCCCTGCTACTATCCACTGTGGGACACATCGACTCGTTCAGAACAGCAATCTCTCCAGATGCCTACGTCCTTCCTCATTCAAATGCAAGCGGTCTGTCGCATACAATTCCTCTCTGCCCTCAAACGCTTTCGAAGCATCCACATATTCTAATCCTCTCTTCTGACACATTCTAGCTATTATGTTATTCAATATTACTGCTCTTCTGCTCAGCTCGTCACTATCATACCTAGGCAACATGCACACTATCTTTCCTCTTTGTGTCTTCTTTCATACAACTTCAAGCAAGAATCTCATATCTCTCACTGCCCATTACATTACCACTCAGGTCATTTGTTCCTACCATCACAATCATCCCATCAACCCTTTCAGCCCTCTTAATCGCCATAGCCACACTTTCTATCGTTCCTCCAAGCAAACACTCCTCACGCATCCTATCTTGAACGCCACAGATCATTGAGTCCCCATACATTACACCTCTTACCACCCTATTTCTCAATTGCTCACATGCATCCCTCACTTGCTCTCCTCTAACACTTTCTCTCTGTGCTCTCCTACTTACCTGCCTTCCTGACATCACTCTATCCCTGGTTCCAGTGCTCCCTTGCACTGGAACCAGGGATAGAGTTCCAGTGCAAGGGAGCATTCCCTCTCTCCTACTGTTTCCATTCTCTCCTCTTCTATCATTCACATAACTCTCTCATTCCCTCTCTTCTACTGTTCCTATTCTCTCCTCTTCTATCATTCACATAACTCTCTCATTCCCTCTCTTCTACTGTTCCTATTCTCTCCTCTTCTATCATTCCCCATAACTGTCTCTCATTCCCTCTCTTCCACTTATCCTATTCTCTCCTCTTCTACCATTCCCATAACTCTCTCTCATTCCCTCTCTTCTACTGTTCCCATTTGTCTCTTCCATTCGCCTGATCTCATCTTTCACATTTCTCATCTCATTCCTAGACATTCCACCTGCTCTTTCAGCTCAACTCATCTCTCTCTCTCTCTCTGCAAGTCAGCCACTCTTATTTGCCCTTTATCCTCCTAATTGAGACCATCTCCTAAAACTTCACAATCATTCAACCTTTCCATTCTCCCTACTCTCATTATTTTATTCATATTTCTCTTGCCCTCTATCGTGCCACTCATCTCTCTCTCTCTACGTGGAGAATCTCCCATCTCTAACTCAATGAGGTCAGTTATAGTCATCTCTAACTCACCAAGTTCTTCCCATTGCCTGCATTTTGCACATATATATATTCCCCATTCTCTCACCTGCCACATATACAACCGCCGGGACGCATACATTCTGCAAGTCCTGCATGCTACAAAATCCTGTATGATATCACGCAAAATGGAGTCCTTAAATGGGGGAGGACTTGGTGATATGCCATTTGTAATTTTAACTGCCGCTGCTGCCATTATTCAAAACAGTGTCAAAAATAGTGTCACAACTAAACGCTAAATAAGTATAAGGGAGTATAACTATATAAGTAAAAGTACAACCAATTAGAAACAAAACATTTAAGTATACTAAATATAAATAAAATAAAACTAAATAATGAAAACTCATGTTATCTTCATCTTGTCTTCCACCATTATGCATCCGATTCCGACCCCGTAATATAGCGACAACAACGAATTTCAAAAACAACCACTGAAGACACTTGTATTCCAGAAAAACAATATAGCACTACAAAAACATAGAAAAGCAGACTATCAAAGCATTATTATTTTCATCATTATTATCAAAATATTATTATTATTTTTTGAGGTAGCCTAGTATAGAGAATAGTGAACAGCATTATGATAATCTGTATGTTGAAAATGAGGTGAGATACAACTATTTTGTTCATCTTTTTGCAATTGTAGCCATTGGACATGAAGGTACAGCAAATAAAGGAGTGTTCAGCTCTGAGGAAGAACTTGAATTGAACAAAGGTTTTTATGATACTATATTGTTGGGATTGGAGATGAAGAGAAAGTTATGTGTATGTATTTACCTGTGTAGGCAGGTTTCATATAAACTGAGAAAGAAAGAGTGCTGTTGTAATGTTGTGAGATTAGTGTGTCTAGAAAAGCAGGCTATTATTTTCTTTTTCTGTACTTATTTGGATTCTTGAGCACTATACATTGAGTTGGAGGAGGAAACAGTCTAATGCTCCTGAGCCATGTTGTCAGATGGAGAACACATCAATGTGTCATAGTCAGGGCCGGATTTAGACTTGCTGAGGCCCCAAGCTATACAAAACCCAGAGGCCCCGGCAGATTAAATTACATCAGCTGGTCTTTTTGTTTTTTTATTTGATGCCCCGGCAGATTGCGAGGCCTAAGCTGTAGCTTTTTTAGCTTATACGTAAATCCGGCACTGGTCATAGTCAAATAGAAGGTTTGAAATCAGGTTTTTTGAGATTTGAGAATATGTTTTCAAAGTGCTCCAGATCGAAATTGGTTTGAAGAGGAAAGAGAGGAGGGCTCATTGCTGCATCCTCTCTCTGTTTATATATGGCATTCTTCCAAGAGAAGTAACTACTGGTATGGTTGTTAAAATTGATTGACTTTTAGACTGATGTCATCTGCTTATTGTTTTTGTGTGTATTATTACAGGGTTTTTTTTTTTTAAATTCTATCCCAGATCTTTCTGTGACAGAGATAAAATATTGGTGCCATTAAATCTGTGTTTAATTATTTCTTTGTGCTGTTTTATTCCCTTCAACCCAATTAGGCTTAAACCAGTACCTTAGCATTGATACATGAGGTATTCTAAGAGTTAAGAGAGCAACAGATACTGAACATTTAGAAAATGACAGAGGTTCCTCCCAGAGAGAATATTTACACCAGAGATCTTGTTTAATTGTTGAAATGAAGTGACTCATTCCTTAGAATGTCTTATCAAGAAATGATTCTCATTTTTGGACAAAGCTGCATAATGAGGAGATCCATTTAAAATGCTTTAAATTGTTATAATAAATATGCTACGCAGTCATAAGAAAAAAGCAAGACAATTGACTCTAAATACATTTTCAAAGAAGCTTACAATGAGAAATGGTGTTGTTCAGTATTACATTTCATAATAGATTTTGAATTTACTGGCTTATTGGAGTAGTGCAAAGTTTTCTTGTATGTGATATGATTTCCATTTCCAACATGTTTCAAACAGTGTGTAACTCTTTTTTAGTATAGGTGCATACCTGCGATGGTATTTCTACCTTCAATAAGAGTTTGTCATAACAAAATTCTGGACCACGTTTACTTCATTAGCTGGGGTATTACTCTGTATGTAAGCAAAGTTTTTGCATTATGTAACTTCATCACAGGGCTTTAGTTAATATAGAGAAGGGAATGTAGTTTTCTTATGGTTTTAATTTTCATAAACAGATGTAAACGGAGGCTATTATTTACTGCTATTGTAATAATGATGCTTGTTGCCATTATTGTAATAACGAGGCTGGCTGTGCACCTTTGTAATATCTTTATTATATTATAATAAGTTTTCCTTTTATATTCCTTTCTTATTCTGTCTTACTATTGCATACTATGTTTGTTCACCTTTCTCATTTTCTAGTCGTATGCCTATGAATACTGGAAAATTTATTTGTTAAGACTGCACCACGAGTATTTCTATATCGGCATAAGACTCAGTAATATGTCCGGTAGATCTCTCTCTCTTACTAGCATAAATTCCTTCAATAAAGTTTACATAAACAGTCGTGTATCCCAAGTACTTAAACTACACTTTTAATGCCTTAGTTGTTTCTTGCTCATAGGTCCGAGTTTATTTAAGAACAGTGCATTGTAAATTAAAGATCAGGCGGCACTCTATTGACATTGAATAAACATATTTATTTACAACAAACAAAAAAACAATTTACACTATATTTCCAATAGGGAGAAATACTCTCTAACTCTTAGTTAAGAAAAAATGTTAAAATACCTTTGCAATTCATAATTATCATAACACATAAATATTCATTCTTTTCCAACACTAAGTTAAATTCCTGGCCAATTTTACTACTAACAAACTGTTATTCTTTAACTATTACATACATGTTCTCCAGTCACTATCAAGCATTAAAATTCATTCTTAAACACTGCTTAATTTCAGCATCTTAAACTTGATAGTCCGCTAATAAAGTTCTCCTATGTTTCACATAAATAAATGAAAGGATTAATTCACATTAGCTCTGCTACCCTCGGTGCGCACTTATTCTTGGCTTCGTATTGGAGTCCTGAGTTTGCCCTCCGTATCAGGTTTTGGATTCCTTCCTGTGGATCCTCGGACATCGGCATCAGATCAGTGACACTGAAGACCTCTGGAACAATATTTTTCCATCACTCATAAGCTCGGGCGAAGAGGTTCGGTGTTCGGAGCACGTGCATTCCTGTTCGGGTAACGGTGCAATTTCTTTCCAGCTCAAAGGTTCGCTCCTCGGACAATAGCTCCCGGTGACAAATGTCATCAGATCTAGACTCTGCCTGGCGGATTGGCCTTTGTCATTGTCCTCGGACTTCTAGCATAACCTGTTCAAAAGGTCACGTCCTCTATAGTTGAATCCGAACTTCGATTTTCTGGCTAATGCCTTTTATTTATTCTCCTTCGGTTCCCTGCATGAAGGTTTGGGACCCCGAATATTTTGGTGCGATTTTTTGATCTTTCAATAACACCAACCCTTTCTTTGTTCTCCTATGTGCACTCCTATAATCCTCGGGCAGTGGAACCTTGTCTGATCCGCACCCACCCCTTTGACACTGACCTTGAAGGTGTTTATACGCACAGCTCATAAACAACTTTCTTATACACTTAGATCGTAAACAACTTTCTTACACCCTTAGATAGAGCTATTATGCAAAGTTTCTGGTGGCAAACCATTGCCTTTGTTGTTTGACATTCTAGAAATTTCTTTGTTAAAGCAGTAATTCCAGTTAATTCCCATAGGATTATTTCCATTAACATTTAGCATTAAATGTATAGAGACATACAAGGTTATTTTTGTAACAATCTCATGTGACTTGACCTCTGTAAAAATCTATGTAAAGCTTTGGCATTTCCAAGCTACATCGAGTTTTACACAGATCTCTAAATTCATTAAATGTTTTTGCATGACTTCCACCCAGGAAAGTTTGTAAACTTATAGTGCATTAATACTGTGAGTGCGCTATTGATATTTTTCTATTTGTATCAATATCAATTATATATTTTTTGCATTTTTATTTATTTTTTACATGATCTGGAAACCCTGCTGTCGAGGCCAAACTTGGAGCTTTCTCAATTCACTTCAGGCCTATAATAAACAGGGTAATGGTCTCATACCAGGTGATGAAATTCATCTCCTACCCAAAGACAGTTATTAACATTCATATACACATAGCAGAATTCGAGTCTATAACCTGGTGATTTGAAAGCAGATACAATAATCCCTTGGCTAACCAGCCTTTGGTTCCATTGTACTATACCTTAAACTATATTGCTGTCTCAGTCATTCACTACCTGCATTAGCAGTGCATTCCACTCATTTACTCTTCAAGCAAAAAAAATTTCTTCTTCTTCCTTCCCCATCATCTTCCTCCTCTTAATGCAGCTTCAGAGGTGGATTCATATGGTGGGATCACTTATGCCTTCTGCTCTGTGAATGATCTTATCAATGTAGTTAGATTTTTTCAACTTACACACTTCTGCATTCCTACCTTAAATGATATTCCATCAATCTCTCTCTCTCTCTCCATTGCCAACATTCCAGAGTCCTAATATTACTTTGAGTGGCTCTTCTGTAGTGCATCTTATTACTATGAAAACTGGTTGACCAAATATAATTAAGGTTTTAAACAGTAAATTTTAATTTCTACTTGTTATTGTTGTCTTTATTGTTGCAGTACTCTATTGTGTTATTCTCTTAGTTATAGTGTGTTCCATAAATTTTAAGTTTCTGTCTGCCACCATCATACCCAGATCATGTATTTGGAATATGCATCATTTCATCATAGTCTTATAAAATTGTAAAACTCAGTTTACAGTTTGTAAGACAATGTTTGCACTTAATTGTTATCCTTGGTTATATGTTTGTGCATTCAGCCTGTTTAAATCTTTCTAGGAGCTGTATCAGCAACATTAATGGTGACATTACCATTATCTGTAAATAGTTGAATAATCTTTATTAACCACTCATAGTAGTTTTTGTTATTTTTTTATTTGTTATTTATTTGTTATTTTATGATATTTGTTACTCTCTTTTGGGATACTGTTTCCCCATATATAACAGTCATTCTCTTATCGAACCCAGAATCTCAATCCTCTCTTACCCTAGTTTAAATACCAACCTTTATATGGTAATCTGCAAGAAGATGATTGATTCAGAGACCTGATAATGTTTCAGTCTTCAGACTAATTAACAAGATAGATAATAAACAATTCATTCTATAATTTAATTAGTGATCGAATTGATTTTCTTCAGGTCCTGCTGATGAGACATCAGTATGTTAAAACTTATCTGGGTAGTGACTCTTTGTCTAATCCAGGGTTTCTCAAACTTTTTCTACGATGGAACACTTCACAAATCCTGAAATGTTCACGGAACACCTTGGTTATTTTGTAATGTATTAATTAATAATTAATTGGTGATTTAGCTTCTTTTATTGATAATTAATAATTAATTGGTAATTTAGCTCCTTTTATTGTTAATTAATAATTGATAGGTAATTTAGCTTATTTATTTGTTAATTAATAATTGATAATTAATTATTAATGATTGATAATTATTAATGATCAATAATTAATTAATTATTTAAACATCAATTAAACCATCATTAAATTAATTTGTGCTGATTTTCATTGACATATCCCATTCTGGTCACCAAAAATTCATAATATTATTATAAGTACTTACGAGTGAATGCAGACTTTTTCTCCTGTGTGCTGGTTTTGTAGGTTAGGTAAATATAAATAAAATAAATGAGTAAATCTAAGCGTTAAGAAAAAACAATCGTTTATTGTCAATTGTTAATTAATAAAAACAAAACACATAAAAATAGTAAAACGTATATTGCAAATTAAGTTCTTAATGACTCTGATGTTTTTAGGTCTTTGAATTACAAATTCTTTTGATATCACAATATTAGAAAGTTGAATTCTCGTATTTGGTTTAGCGTCGAGTCTGTTCCTGGACTTAGATTTGGTTGCAGCATAATATGAAAATCCTGCCTCGCATAAATATGTCGTTGTAAAAGGAAGTAAAACAAAAATAGCTAATTTTGATAAGCTTGTCCAGAAATCATTTATTGGCAGTTCCTTGTATTTTTGTTTTAAATCAGAGTCACTAATTAAGTCAATTAGATTTTCATAGTCACTTGCGCTGAAGCCTGCTGGCTTAGCTGTCACTGTAAATGGATTCAGAACCCAGGAATTGTCCTCACTGGATTTTGGAAAATATTGCAAAAGGGTTGATTGCAAGTGATGCAAGTGTTCTAAATTACATTAGATATTTCTTCATTTACTTTAGAATTTATTTCAGTCAGAAATTCGTGCAAGGTGGGAAAACAATCAAAATTATTCTGTTCAACTGTAGAAATCCAGAATTGCAACTTCCTATCAAAAGATGCAATTTTATCTCTTGTATTAAAAATTGTAATATTCTTTCCTTGTAATGATAAGTTAATTTCATTGCACTTTGTAAAAATATCTGCCTGATACGCAAGACTCATCAACCATGAAGAATTTCTTAATAATTCAATAAAATTTTGTCCTAAATTATATGACATCAAGAAGACCATTAACGCACCACGAAGTTCAAAAAGCCTCAATAATGCTTTTCCTCTGGATAGCCATCTCACTTCAGTATGTAATAAAAGTGCATTATTGTGCACTACCCATTTCATCGCACAAAATTTGAAATAATCTGGATTGAAGTGGTCGAGATTTTACATAGTTAATCATTTTTTCGGCTTCATCCAAAATAGTTTTTAAATATGTACGAATTCTTTTTTGTTACTAGTATTGTCATGCAAAACACAATGACTTTTGGTGGCTCTTGTAGCTACTTGCAGGATACGTGTTACAACTCCCTTCATCTTTCCTACCATTGCTTGAACACCATCTGTACAAATATCAATACACTTCTCCCAACCGATTTCCTGTTTTGTAATATAATTATTAATACAGTTGAATATATCTTCTCCGGTAGTTTTTTCTTGTAGATATTCGCACATGAGTAAATCTTCTTCAATACTTTTATCAAATATGTAACGAACAAACACTAGTAATACAGTGAGTCCTGCGACATCTGTAGATTCATCCATTTGCAATGAATATTCACTGCAGCCCAAGTCGATGAATTAGCTCTATTTCTATGTCAGCAGAAAGATCTTTGATGCGGTGTGAAACAGTATCATTTGCTAATTGTACTGCATCTATTTTTTTAGCAACCTGCTCGTTTAACGTGCATGATACAATGTCTTTCACACAAAGCTTAATGAGCATCTCACCAATTGTATGAGCTTCACCATGAAGTGCAATGCACTAACTCACGTGAAAATACGCCTCTGTTGCATTTTCAGTTGTAGCAATTGTAGCCATTTGAAGTTTAGATTTTTCTAGCGAGTCACGTCGTCTCTTAAAACAATGTATATCTTTTCCTTTGTAATCATTGTGTTTTGTTTCGAAGTGCCTACGAAATTTAGCTGGAGCCAAAGAACTGTTTACTAGTATTTTATTACATAAAACACCAGGAGCATGTGTGTGTTGCCAATACACGTAAATCCATAATTTAAATAACTTTCATGGTACTTCCATTTTGGTCTGTTCTTAGATGACTCTTGTTCTTTAATATTAGCTTTTGAAGAAACCACCGTTTTCAATTCCATATCTTCTCCAATCATATGAGTAGATGTACCAGCAGAAGTATTTGCTCCTCCTTGTGTTAAAGTTCCTGTCTTTAAACAAGAATCCATGGGTATTTTTTCAGTAATATTCAAATTCCAATATTTGTCAGAGCTATAATAAAAACAAATAGAATTTTGTTGTAAAGGTAACTTTAGTATGAAAAACAATAAGATTATAAATAAGAAATGGGTCGAATAATATAAAAGTAAATGAATAATGCAAAATAGTAAAAAAAGACTGCAACACACAAAAGTAAATATGAATTGTAACAATACTTGTAAGAAAAGTACTAAACCGTATCAAATAATGTAAAAGCAATTGTAATAAGAATGATATGATAAAATGTTCAGTAACAAAAATTAAACAGTTCGAAATAAATCAGATATTAATTATAAAATTAGTTAAAAGAATAAGAAGATTTTTTTTTTTTTTTAAAGTCGCCTCGGCTACTCCCTATCGGGAATAAAAAGGTGTTAGCTGATTTTTTTTTCCGAGGGCCCGGTCCCAACAAATTTACTCGTAAATACCTTTCCAATTTTTTTTTAAAGTTCATACATTAACATAAGTATTAATAATTAATTATGGCATAATCATAAAGAGTATTAGTACACTTATGTATACAGTGTGGCATGTTGACAAATATAAATTACATTTAAATTAGTTATCAATCACTGGACTAATGAAATGTTGTAGCATGTCGTAGTTTATTCATGCAAACATCATTAAATTAATTTGTGCTGATTTTCATGTACATTCTGATCACGAAATATATTTATAATATTATTATAAGTACTTACGAGTGAATGCAGACTTTTTCTCCTGTGTGCTGGTAGTTTTCCCCTCCTTTTGTACATCCTGGAGATCTTTGTAGGCTTCAGGTGGATGACTCACTATCTGTTCCATCACAAACACCTTCAATAAGAGATTTCTTAATACCAAAATTAAACAAAGTGCCTTGTCTCTTATTCATATCAGATTTTAACTCTGTATTGTTATTACTTTTAAAAAAAATCACGGCACTCCTTTTTCAGAACAAGCACTTACACACTGCAATACAAACTTGCGAAGAAAGTATTCAGTAGTAATAGATTTGAGAACCGGATACAGACTACCTTGATCTTCAGTTTCAGTGGAAAAATTTTCTTTATACTTCCTTGCTGATTGGTCACTGATATTTGCAACGTAGATGTTATTTCATTCAGTTTTGAGAACACGCCGCCCATTGTTGTAATCGGCTTGCAGGCAATTTTATGATCGGTCATAAACGGCGGTATTCTCTTTCATAATTGTTGAAAGATTTCAATGTGTGAAAATTAATGATAATTCATGAATACTTCCATGTTTAAAAATATGCTGCTTGGTCACTGACATTTGCTACACAGATGTCATTTCCTTCATTTTTGAGAACAGAGGATATGCCACCACTGTTATAATCTGCTTGCAGGCAATTTTTATGATCCGTCATAAACAGCGTTATTCCCTTTCCCAAATGTTGAAATGTTTCGATGTGTGAAAATTAACGATACACAGATGTTATTAGGTGTTCTGGGTCTGAGCTTTTCGACATATTCACGAATATTATTCTCCTCAGAATATTTTTACTATAAAATATTTATTCATGAAAAATGCTTAGAAAACTAAAATGACAAATTTCAGAAATTCTTGCGGAACACAGTTTGAGAAACCCTGGTCTAATCCATGGCATCATGCATGTCTGAAAGGAGGTGCACTGTACATTATGGGAATTTGAGGCAGTTTGCCATGAAGCCAACAGCCATGTATTATTTTTAGAGTGTCCATAGCCCATTCAGCATCAGTGATGTCCTTGGTTCAAAAGACTTGGATATGAAAAACCTCCTTATGATTCTTTACACTCTAGATGGTGGTGATGGTGGTGGCAGGGTTTACTCTTCCAGAAACTTGGGTTTTTCATCCTGGAAAAGAAAATAGATACACCAGCTGGAGGAACACTAAATTTACAGATTTAGCAGACAATAGGATCAACCACTCTATCATAAGCAGTTATCATTTCTTTCTTTCAAGGGTACACAGTGGTCAGCATTCACTGTGTAGAATTTATGGATGCAAACACACACACACACACACACATTACAGCAATTACTTATAATTAAGAAAATAATACCCAATGTGTTTTGGCCTCTGTGTCCAGGTCATCATCATCAGTAAAAGCATACAATGCACAAGTTACAAGCTACTCGACACTACCCAAAAGTAAGCTAAATCTAACTGCTTTGATAATCATTTTTAACCAGAGGTCAGACTAGTATAAACAATTAACAAAGTAGTTAGATTTAGCTTGCTTTTGTGTAATGTTATGTAACTTGTGTCTTGTGAATGTAAGTTTTCCTGATGATGATCTCAACCTAGAGGCTGAAACACTGAGTGCTATTTTCTTAATTATAAGTAAAGTAATTGCTCTAACATGTGTCTAATCTTTAAAAGTACCTGTGCCATAGCTATAAATAACAAATTACACTATAACCACAGTAATTAACTTTAATGAAATGAAAGTACAGATATTTCGTACTGAAAATAATAGTACATCATGAGTGTGTAGAAACAAGCAAATCAAAGAAACGGAACACAAGGTACATGCAATAATCAGCGATTTACCAATTAAAAACTGTTGCTGTGTGCTAGAAATTAATATATTAATAAATAATATTATTAAAACTATTTTTGATAGTTACATAAAATGAGAATCTCCCAAACTTTTGGGAGAGAGAGACAGTTGTTCCAATTCAGATTTGGCTGATGTAAAAGGGCTTTGCAACTTTCTTTGAAAAGGCATTCATATTTAAAACTGCTTTTATGGAGAAGATGAGCTTCATCCCACCAGATACTATGTTTAATGTTGTGCCAGACCAGACTTTTGAGGTTTCATGTATTCACTATAATACTGCTATTCATTAATTATTTTTTCCACAGAACAGTCTTATTCACAAGGTATCTGGTAAACACTAGCTAATGATAGAGGTGACAGTTTGTTTTTTGTAGATGGCAACAGATGAGAAATTTTGTTGATAGGAAAATATGTGGGAAATAAGGTTATACTTCAAAATTCTACCAATCGATTTAGACATACCAGAAACATAAGGGATTGGAACCCTGCGGTCTGTTGAAGAATCCTGAGATGTTGGAACATAGGAGTCAATTATCTGCTGGATTTAATTAGGGTTGTAACCATTAAATTCCATTAAAGTTGTGATAGTCAGAAGTTCTTGTTGTAAGGTTGAGGGAGAGGAGCACGCATTATGTGCTCTATTAATTAAAAATTTGATTTTTTGAGAGGTGTGATGAGCAGACTTGATGAATGTATCTGCTAGTAAAGGTAGGTTTTTTGATAAACGCTGGTTGGTAAATTACAGCCTACGGTAATAATATACTGATGATATACTGTTATTTAAATTATCTGTGCTTTCATTTCATTAAAGTTAATTACTGTGGTTATCATGTAATTTGTTGTTCTAACATGCGTGTTTTTGTCTCCATAAATTCTACACAACAAATAAGGTAATGAGGTTTATAAGAAGTTAGGCTACTTGGCCTTGATAGGCAGCCATTGAGCCTAACAGCGAAAGATGGGGGTGTATATATGAACTTGGTAAACTTTTTAGAATTAATTTTCTTGTACATAAGATATTATTTGGCTTCTTTTGGTGCGTGCACGATTGCACACACACAAAAAGTTTATTTGTGAACCTATAGTACATTTATACTGCAGGTGGGTTAAGGATTTTCCTATATATGTATTTTTATTTAGTTTTTTTTACCAAATCTTGAGACCTCGCTCTAGAGACTAAACATGGAACTTTTTCAAGTCAGTTCAGACCCCCCCCCCCCCCACCCCCCAAATTAGCAGGGTAGTTGTTGCACACCAAGTGACAAAATCCATCTCCTGTTGGTTAGAGAACAACATGGCAAACCAGGCTGGCTTATTTAGCTATTTATTTTTTTATTACCCTCTTTCATTCTTTGCTATTACTAATATTACAGCAGTACATAGAGAAATAAAAAAAAAAAAATGTCATTTTTACCATTAAAGCCAAAGTAAATCAGATTCCCCTTCCTTTGCCCTACATTGTATTACTTTCCCACATGTAGTCTCACTTCGACATGATCAACTGTTTTTCAGGTTCCTCTCTGATAGAATTTGTTGATTATTGTGAAAAGGCTTTGGCATTTATGTATGAAACAGATGTCCTGTTCTTTGTGATATTATTGCTTTCATCTTCTGGATCGTGACAGGTCTTGAAAGGTGGAGGGGAAAAAAAAAAGAAAGAAAGAAAAAGCTTCTTGAATGACGCAACTTTGAAAATAAATTGAACAAATCAGTTTAATCTGGTGTAATGGGAAAAGGAGCCTCCTTAGCTCAGAAAGACCTGGGTTCGATTCCCATAAGTGACATGAGGAACCTTTATCTGGTCTCTTTCGACTAAAGGTGAGTTAGCCAGTCTCATACGGAGGTATAGGAATTTTTCACCTGGAAACTCAGGTTTTTCATCCACCAGAACAGGCAAACCGGCCCCGTGAAAACACATGGATTACAGTTATGAATATGTCCCAAGCCCAGATAAATTGGGTGGTTGAGGAAAGCAATGGTGAACTACCCTGTAAAAATCTCACCAGGAATACTTTGTGGGCAATGCCTACAAAGTCACCTACGGTCAGAAACAACTAAAAGGAATGAGAAATATCTGTATATGGTAATTGCTTCAGAGATCACACACAGAAGTCGCTATTTACTAATAAGAATATTTTACTTAATAGATACCATTGCACTTAGCATATATGATCTAGAAACACTGTACTACAAATGTGGAAAATTGTATATTTCAGGAATAAAACAAGAGAAAGAGAAAGGCAAGTGAAAATTCAGAAATATCTAGAAATAGGACAGTGGCCTGGTAAAAAACCTTACATTCCAAAGAAGGTAATTAATTATTCATTATGCACTTTTTTCTTCATTATCATCATTAAATTGCTAACATATCCCCTCAGAAGGGCAGTGATATTATGATACTACATGAAAAAGTTACATTGCCACTAAATTCCTATTGACAATTTTCCACAAATTAACCTGTTATCTGTCAACATTGCAATATTATCAGAACTTATGTTTCTCTCTTCCAAGGCACTTTTTACTTTGTCAGGTCCACCTGTTCTTGGTCTTCCTGTGGGTGTTTTTTTCCTTCTATCCTGACAAAGAACATTATGTTTTCTAATCTTTCCTCTCCCATTTAAGTAGCCATACCACATGAAAATGTGATTAGCTCTGCTACCACATTCCTGAATGATAACAATGTCAAGTTCTTTCCTAATATCCTCATTTTTAATATGATACTGCCATTGATGCCATCTGTTTGGTTCCATAATCTTTTTCAGGACTCATATCTGTGGTCCCCAGTCTTTGATCAAGAGTTTTATTTCTAATCAATAAGTTAAATGTTAAAAGCTCTCAGATCCATAAGTTAAAATTGATTTAAGCATTCTTATATACAGCTGCTTTAGTGTTTTAATAAATTTCTCTCATATTCCATAAATATATTCATTTGAATTTCTATCATACCAGCTTCAGCCTTGTTAATTCTGCTATCTATTTCCAAATTTAATTTGCCATTTTCACTAAAAATTGCACCTAAAATAGCTGAAGTGTTTTACTTGTAGTTTCTCCATTCAGAATGCAGTTGATATTTTGATTGTTTTTGTTTATTTTCACTGTCTTTATTTTTCTTAATGCTGATTTTCAGATTTTTATACTAAATTTATTACAGCAGTTATTCAATTTAGTTAGAGAATCCTGCAGACTTGTACTGGATTTATTCAGAAGTATAACATTAGCTCTTTACTTTATGCAGATCATTGCCAATTTTGATATCAGATTTAATATCACTTTCCTTCATAATCTGATCGATATAGATAATGAATAAAAGTGGAGATAATGTGTACCCTTGTCGCATGCCTTTTATTACCTCAAACCATCTTCCTCTACCTCCTTCACTTCTAATTGTTGAATTCAAATATATATATACTAAGTACTAAGTACTGCTTGATATAATGTCCCATTTGAACCATATAAGTTTTCCTCTTAGCACCTTGCCACTTGCTTCTCCAAATTTAAAAACTTAAATTTAGAACTTTGTTATATTCTCAGGCTTCTCCACTATTTGTCTTAAAGTGAAAATCTGATGCTGACAATCTCTGTTTGGCCTGTAATTCTCACATTCAGTTTTATTTTTCTATTTACAGATGGTTACTATGAGTGCTTTACTGCAACCATTTGGAATTTGACTCTCTAATCAGGCCTTCTGAATTATGTAGTGTAGTAACTATAAAATTTTTTTACCTCCATATTTGAAGTACATGCAATCACTGCATGTTTCAATTTGCAATCTTTCAAAGTAATTACTCCAGACATTTAGAATTTCTTCATCTTCAGTTTTCACATCACCATCATCAACTCAGAGTATTCTTTCCTCCATTTCTAAGCCTTTCATTAGCTTCCAGAATATTACACCTTTCTCGATATTTATTTTCTACAGTCTTACCAAAGTCTTCCCATGACTTTTATTTAGCTAGTTTTACAGTGCTTCACTTTTTTATATTTTTCTGTCTGTTCTCTAAGAGCACAATCTGATGTACTTTTTTGGAATTATCACTGTGTTTTCTTCTTTTACTTGACTGCCTGTTTAACTTCTTGAGTCCACCATGGAGTTCTGATTTTTCTATCCTTGCAGATTACCTCAAGGGCTCACTTTAGTGAGTATGCAGTGGCAAACTCAGGGTACCTGATGCTGAACCATTCCTTACTTCATGTAATATACATCTGCTATATTATATGTAGACTGGTCCCCTTCTTTCTTTCTTTTCTTCTTGCTCCTTCCTCCCAATGCTTTTAGAGTATTGAGGGATGGGGTGAATCTTTCCTATTTCACTTTATTTTGTCTTATGCAGTTGGGAGTCTGCCTCACCTCATAGGCAGAAGTCCCATTTTGCATGGCCAACTTGGGATGAATTGGGGAAAAACTTCTCAGATATGCAGAAAGGGCCTCTGCAATCCTATCACTTTTTTTTTTTTTCTTGCAGTGTCTTCACTCCAAAATAATACATTTCATGCTGCAGCAATTGTCATGCAGAATAATCAGAGATGTATTCAGGACTTAGGTCGTGTTTGAGAAGTATGTTACAGTCTCCAACAAAAATCAGTGATATTGTGAATGAGGAATATAGAAGGTATAGGATTAAACTTAAAGGGGAATTTTACCTAGGCACATGGAATAGGTACCCTTGTTATTCTCTGTAAAGAGATGGAGAAGTATAAAATTGGCATCCTAGGAATTACAGAGAATGGAATGGAGAAAAGCTCACTTCAAAAGACAGGATGGTAAGCTAGGTGTTGGTTATAATGCCATTGATGACACAATACTTTGCATTAGACTTAAGGCTCATCTTATCGATGTGTCAATCATGGTAGTTTATGCACCCACACAGATAGGCCTGATGAAGAGAGTGAGGAATTCTGTGAAAACTTAACATTGTTTTGGACTGCCTACCAAGGAGAGATGTACTTTACATCTTAGGGGACTTTAATGCAAAAGTGGGAAAGACTGCTGGAATTTGCCCATGCTAACAGATTAGTTATTACCAATACCTGCTTCCAGAAACATTCACGATAGATCTAAACATGAACATCTAACATTGATAGGTTAAGGCACCAGATTGATTACATCCTGGCTCTTCAGCAGCGGAAGTTAAGCATCTCTGATGTGCATACTTGTCCTGGAGTAGACTGTGGTACAGATCATCGGCTAATAACAGCCGAAGTAAGACTAAGATTCCAAAAACCTTCCAAGTCAGGCACGTTTCACTAGACTGCATGTCAGATTAATTCCTAGTGGGTTCACTAAAGAAACATCAACTCATTTGGATGATTTTTTGGAGACTAGTGAGGAGAACTCACCAGAAATGCTTTGTGAAAGAGTCAAGGTTATAATATAGGATACAGCCAAGAAGTCCAAGAGACCCATAGGTATGAGATTCATTGTGGAATCTAGTTGAAAGAAGGTGGTTGAAAAAAAACAAAGAGACACAGGGAGTGAAGAATATAAGAGATTACATAGAGAAGTTAGAAGAGCCATCAGGCAGGACATAGAAAATTTTATACTAATAAATGTGAAGAGAGAGTTCCAGATGAGGAGGCACAATTATAAAAGGATGTTTCGTTTAGTTTGTGACCTAAAGCAAAAGCTTAAGCCCAAATTGAATGTCATCCAAGACAGGGATGGAGTAGTACTAACAGAGGAACTAGAAATCAAAAATATATGTAAAGAAGAATACTGTGAGGAACTGTACAATAGAGAGGATAAAGAAAATTTGGAGGAGCCTGTCACCAGAAAAATTTTGATTGGAACCTCCTCCACTTAGGCATGAGGATGAAAGAGCAATTACACAGCTTAAAGCAATAAGGCCTCAGGTGCAGATGGAATCCCAGCAGAGTTAATTAAGGCTACATGGGATGGAGGGGTAAGCATGTTTCATAGATCGATTACAAGGATAAGGGTACATAATCATGGCCTAGAGACTGAAGAAGTCAGTTTTCATACCACATAAGAAGGGAGATATGATTGCAAGAACTATAGAACTATTCATTTAATAACTCACACCAGCAAGAGTTTATTAAAGATCATTCTAAATAGGATTGAGGCTAAAGTTGAGGCAGAGATGCCCGAGGAACAAGCAGGTTTTAGGAAAGGTAAGGGTACCAGAGATCAGATCCTTTGCCTTAGACAGATCATAGAAAAATATAAAGAATTTAGCCTTGTAATGTGTTTCATAGAACTACTCTAAAGCTTTTGACTGTGTTCAGCTTGGGAAACTATGGGGAGTAATGAAAAGAATGGGTTTTCCTCAACACAGTCAGGCTGATAGCTAACTTGTACATGGAGGAAGAAGCCACAGTAAGATCAGGTGTTGAATTAATCGATTGGCTTCAAGTTAGAAAGGGAGTTAAGCAAGGATGCCCACTTTCTCCTCACTTGTTTAATAATTTATGCTGAGGCATGTGTGTGTGGATGAGCTCAAGACAGGAATTAGAGTAGGCGTTAGATTGATTAGTAATCTGATGATACAGTACTCCTCTATAATGACAAGGAAGAACTAGGACAAATTCTTGACAAAGTTAATGAGATCAGTAAGAACAGAGGACTTCATCTCTATCCTAGTAAGGCTAGAGAAGGAAATACAGACAGGGAAGCTCCTGAGAAACAAATGCACCTTAATAGAGAAAGAATTGAGGAAGTCAGCAAGTTCAAGTACCTGGGATCCATTATTAATGTGAAGAATTATTGTTCAGAAGACCATTAGGAATGGCTAAAACAACAGTTAGAGATTGTCTAAAATATGGAAGGATGGATCTATCTCCACATGAACAAAGTTGAGGATTTTGGATGTAGCTATTTTTCCAACAGCAACTTATGGCTGTGAGACTTGGAACCTAAAGAAGTCTGAGATGCTTTTGAGATGTGGTGTTACAGAAGGCTGTTTAGGATAATATATACTGAAAGGTAGACAAATGAATGGATGCTAGAAAGGACCAGAAGAACTTTAAGGCTACTTAAGGATGGAGGGAGGACTTTTCAGAGGAAGGGTTAGGCTGTCAATTAGTGGTGTGTCTGGAGTGACTGATCTTCAAAGAGTTGAAGTCTCCAGAAAAGCATACAACAGAAACACATGGCAAGGACTGGTATGGTCCATCACTGAACATCTGAGTGACCATATTGCATCTGCTGATGTCCTGTGAATAGATTGAGGGTTGGCAGATTACCTCACCACATGCTTGTCTGGTTGAATCAATCATGGTGTTCTTCAGGGTTTTTCTGAAGAACACCCGATTGAATCTCCATGGTTTGTTTCCAGATCAAACCCGGAAGGAAGCTTGGTCAGGGATGTTGCTGGTTGGAAAAAGGGAGGCTCCCTGTTTCACAAGAAACCACAGGATTGAAACTTGGAATGTCAGAAGTATGAACCAAGGTAAGCTGGAAATAATAAAGATGGAAATGGAGCACAAGAAGCTGGATATATTGGGAATAAGTGAACTTAGATGGACAGGAATGAACCATTTTCAGTCAGTGGACTATATGGTGTATTACTCAGGACATGAGACAAGTCGTAAAAATTGAGTATCTTTCTTACTCAGGAAAAAGATGGCTAGGTATGTATTAGGTTATAATCCAGTGAGTGACAGAATCATTTCTCTCAGAGTGAGTGAGTGGACATTCATTGAATATGACCATCATTCAGGCTTATGCACCCACTACAGAGGCACCAGAAAAAGATATTGAAGAATTTTATGGCAAGTTACAAGAAGTGATATATGCAACACCAAAGCACAATTTATGGCTACTTATCGGAGATTGGAATGCAAAAAGTGGGAGAGACTGAGGAACAAGGAATAACAGGTCGTTTTGGTTTAGGTATTTGTAACACTGCAGGGAAGAGACTAGTTGAATTTTGTGCAGAGAATTGTTTGTTGCTAACGCTACTTTAAACAGCAAAAGAAGATTGTACACATTGATATCACCTGATGGACAATACAGAAATCAAATTGACCATATACTTGGACAAAGAAGGTGGAGAAGTGCAATTCAGTCTGTTCAAGACTTTTCCAGATGCAGACTGTGGAACAGACCATGAGTTATTAGTGGCTACGATACATGTGAAATTATGGAAACTGAAAACAACACAAATGTCGATCAGATATGATCTTGAAAATATACCAGCTGAATACAATATTGGTATACAGAACAGATTCAGCACACTCAATTTGTGTGAAAGAGAACCAGATGAACTATGGGAAGAGATTAAAGATATAATTAAAACAGAAGCAAAGAAGAATATTCCAACAGTTTGTAAGAAGAAGAAGTTTAAATGGCTGTCAGAAGATGCCATCAAAACTGCTCGGGAAAGAAGGAAAATGAAGGCCACAGGAAATTTGCAGGAAGTACAGCATTTGAATGCAGATTTCAATGAGACAGAGGAGACAAGGAAAAAATACTTTAACCGGAAATGCCAACAAATAGAAGACCAAAACAAGAAAGGAAAAACAAGAGATCTTTTCAAAAAGATTAGAGAACTAACAGGAAAGTTTAGTGCCAAGTTGACAGTATTGAAAAGTAAATGCAAAGGATATCTTACAGAAGCTGCAGACATCAAAGAAAGATGGAAAGAGTATACAGAAGCCCTTTACAGAAAGGACTCCAAAATTACTGAGAAATTTGAAGAGCAGGATTATACGCAGGAGCCAGTACCACTGGAGAATGAAGTGAAGTGGGCACTGCAACAGCTATCCAGTAAGAAGGGACCAGGAGGAGATGGAATATCTACTGAGCTGCTCAAAGCCCTGGGAAAAGAGGCAGTTAAAATTTTAACAGCTGTATGTCAGTGAATTTGGATCACAACTAAATGGTCTAGGGAATGGAAAAAATCAGTTTATATACCTTTATTGAAGAAAGGTGATACAAGAGAGTGCACAAATTACAGAACTATAGCACTGATTTCTCATGCAAGTAAAGTCTTACTTAAGATTATTCAGAAAAGACTGGAACCATTCATGAAGAGAGAAATGCCAGATGAACAGGCAGGATTTCGAAAAGGCAGAGGAACAAGAGATCAAATTGCCAATGTGAGATGAATAATAGAAAGAGCACAGGAATATCAGAAGAATGTCTACCTTTGTTTCCTTGACTATAGCAAGGCTTTTGACTCTGTAGATCATGTGAAACTGTGGAATGTGTTAAGAACAATGGGGATACTAGAGCATTTCATTATCATTCTGAGGAATCTTTATTATGAACAAGAAGCTACTGTCCGAACAGATCTTGGAGAAACTGAGTATTTCATAATAGGTAAAGGGGTATGACAAGGATGTATTTTATCTCTGTACCTGTTTAACTTGTACAGCAAATACATTTTAAGAATGGCAGGGTGGGAGGCGTCTTCAGTTGGAATTAAAATTGGTGGAAGAAATATTAATACTTTGAGATATGCAGATGATACTATCTTGCTAACAGAATGCAATGAAGATTTGGAGGAACTTATTGTGAAAAATTTGAAGAAAGTGTTAAATATGGTCTTAAACTTAACTTCAAAAAGACAAAAGTTATGGTAACATATGAACTTAATGATTTTGAAGTAGATGGGGAGAAAATGGAAGCAGTTATCAATTTTGTGCTCCTAGGATCCCGAATTGATCAAGATGGTTATTGTACTGAAGAAGTTAGAAGAAAATTACTACTCAGAAAGAAAGCAATGACAAATTTAAGCAAATTCTTTAAAGATAAATATATTAGCCTCGCAACAAAAATCAGAATCGTGAAAGCAATGGTATTCCCTGTGGTTCTGTATGGATGTGAAAGTTGGACCCCTGAGAAAGAGTGAAAGCAGGAAGATAGATGCATTTGAATTATGGGTTTGGAGATGCCTACTAAGAATACCATGGACTGCAAAGCAAACCAATAAATCAGTGATAGATAGAATAAAGCCAGATTGCTCCCTCGAAGCTCTGATCATGAAGCAAAACTTGTCATACTTCGGACATATTATGCAAGCAAATGACAGTCTAGAGAAGATGATGATGCTTGCTAAAGTTGATGGAAGCAGGAGAAGAGGAAGACCAAGAATTAGGTGGGTGGATGGAGTTAAAGAAGCAATTGGAATGCGCTTGGAAATTCTGAATGGAGAATGTATGTTCATAGAATTACCAGGAGTCAAAAACGACTCGATGGAACATAACAACAAACATCAAATTGCAGAGAAGCAACATGAATCTTGTTAAAGCAAATACTCATAGAACTGTAAATACTTTTATCAGCAAATTAACATTGCACAAGCAGAGCATTTTAAGAAGAGGATTTTCTGCAGTTCCAAAGTCTACAAATAATAGATGATGATTCAATATTAGATACAGATCTGGAGTTTTATTGTTCCCATCTTCTGATACTGACAGAAGACTTGATGATCAATTCAAAGACTGCTGAGCTTAAAATACCCAATTGGGTCATAAATCCCTTTCTTTCTGCTGCCACGTTTATTCATCCAAATTTGTGTGAAAAATTTATTGACTTAAAAAATGAATTTGATGCTCAAGTATAATTTCAACAGCTTGGATATGAAAGATTCTAGCCAAACATCTGATGCAACTATCCTCAGCTTTGGCAAGAAATAAAATCACTACTTATTGTTTTTCCTTCTTCATTGCTTTACCTGGTCAAGAAAGGATTCAGCGTCGTGTTGCAATTGTTAGCTAAGCAGCAAAATAAATTGCAAATTAGTGAAAGAGGAGACTTGAGACTTTGTTTGTTGAATATCGAACCTGATGTTGAAGAACTAGCAGGATCTCATCAGGCTCAGTGTAGCCATTAATGATTGGCCTATTAAATACAGTAATTTGACATCTTTTTTGAGTAAATATTAATTTGTATCAGTCATTAATTTTTAATTAACTATCATTTCAAATATGTTGATAATTTAGGTTTGTCTAATAATATATTATAATTATCTTATTGAGTCATTAACATAGTGTAAAATTGAGTAGGAGGCTCCAGGTAATACAAATAGTTGAAAGGGGGGGGCACCAGGCAAAAAAAAAGGTTAAGAACCACTGATCTAGATACTAAACTGAGAAATTTTTCTGCTTAGGGTGATGGCAACCTGAAGTCAGTTGGTTATCCAAGTCTCTGGTAGGATTCAGACCTCCAACAACGTGTTGTTGGAAGAGATATTCTATTTACTTAGTCAACCTAGTGTGAAATATTTGGCATATGCTATTTATGTGAACTAGATCTACATATCAGTCAGTTTACTTTGTATGTTAAGAATTTGGTATATTCAATATACAAATTATCTTTTAATCTATTTCAGAAATGCACATTTTAAACAAATACCCCCCCCCCCCCCAAAAAAAAACATTTAGCAAATCTCTTTCATTAATGTGAAATGTAAGGGGGGGGTGGACATATACACACACATCATTTCCAATCAGTTGGTATGGAATAATTTCCAATAAAAGCTGAAAATTGCTTAAAGTCCTAAAGTATGCTGGAAACTAAGTAGGCTGAATATGTGCCATCTAAATTCTTGGAATTTTTATGCCACCATTATTGTTGAGACTAGGGTGGTTAATCAAAATTTCACATGATTCTTTAAATTTCCGTTCATACCAGGTTTTTGTATGACGGAAGGAACAAGTACTTTTCCAATCAATTTGGTGTAGGATGTTGAGAGCGTGATCTGAGAGGCCTGCTTCACCAAACTTGTTATATTTAATGTGTCATAAGTTTCACCAATATCAGGTAAGTTACATGTGCAGTAGATGCAATGAACTCCAGGATGTGCCAATGGGAGGAGAGGATCCTTAGAGGAGTTGAATATGTTTTTTAATTTTATAGGTGGTTTAAAAGTAGCATTAAGATTATAATGTGTAGGATTCTATTGATTTTTTCTGATAACCTTTTAATGTATGAGATGGATATGGTTTTACTGTAATCTATATTCTTTTCTGATGAAGAACTTTATTTTTGTTATAACCATTATTTATAAATGTGCTGCTAATAATCTTTAATTCTTGTTTAAGAGCTTGTTGATTAGAGCAAATTGTTATATTTAAGGGTGTTAATGACTGCAAATTTTTGTGGAGGGGTGGTGATGATACGAATTAGCTTGTATATATTGGCCAGTATGTGTCGGTTTGCAGTAAACTGTAAAGGATAGACTGCCTGAGGGAAGACGTTTGACCAGTGTATCCAGGAATGGGAGCAAATTCTGATTTTCAATTTCAATAGTAAATTGTGCGCGTTCATGTTCATATTGTTTGTTCAGGTGGCTAAGGAATGTATTTAAAGTTTGTCAGATAACGAAAACACCGTCAACATATCTAAGCCACACTGTAGGTTTTAGAGTAAAGGAATCGAGCACTTTGCTCAAAAGCTTCCATGTAAAAGTTAGCAATTGGAGGGGGGGGGGGGATAGTGATGAACCCATGGCCGTACCTTCTTTTTGTAGGCAAAATTTGTTTTGTCACATGAAGTAACCAGAACGTAGTACGTGGACAGAAATGGCTGTAATGTCAGGCGGAAATTTGTTCTGCAGGATAAGAATTGTGTCACTGATTGGGACATTTCTGAAAAGAGCAGAAACATTAAAACTGACTAATAAATCATCTTCGCCGAGCATTATGTTTTTAAATTTGTTTATAAAGTGTTGTGTGTTCTTTATATAGGAGGGGAAATGACCTACCAACTCCTTGAATGTTGACGCTAATTTCTTGGCTAGGGGATAATTACGGCTGTCTGTTCCTTCAACTTTGGCTGAAGCGGAACGTTTTGTTTGTGTACTTTAGGAACATATATTCTGGGAGAATATTCTGGGAGAATGGGCATAATGGGGTATAACAGTGTCTGGCAGCCAATAAGTGACAGACTTCAGTAATTCTCATTTTTTTTTCTTTATTTTGTTAGTTGAATTATAGTTTACAAGCTGATAGGTGCTGTTATCGGAGACTAGTTGATTCATCTGATTGATGTAAGTTGATCTATCAAGGATGACAGTGGCATTAACTTTGTCCGATTTTGTTATAATTATATCTTGATTAGCTTTTAATGACTTGATTGCTGCTAGTTCTGTTTTTGTAAGATTGCTATATAAGGTTTTCATTTTTATTCAGAACATTGCTGGTTTCTAAATATTATCAGTTATATTAATAGGAAGAGACTTAATGCTTCTATGTGATATATAAAATCCAGTTTATTAACAGTTCTAGGTGCTACTGCGAAGTTAAGGCCTTTATCAAGTAATGCAAGTTGACCATTATTTAAGATGTCTTGATAAGTTGATCACATGACTATTGCTTGCAGGTGGTAGGTCGCTCCTTGTCTCACTTGTATGTTGTTCACTGTTAGAGTTGTTTACTGGAGAAGAGATATCCTGATTGGATGGATTCGTATGATTGGCATTAAATAAAGACTTTAAGCTAGATAAATTTAGCCTTAAGTTTTTCTTTATTACTTTCTAGAACATGTTTAGCTGAATTGTCAGTGATTCTTTCAAGCGCATTCAAAATATCTGGATTCATATAACTAGTGACTTTGGATTGTAAATTTAAAACCTGATTTTGAGTTATTGCTAGATTTTTGTGGGCAGTTTGAATTTGCTCTCTAAGGATTGCTTTCTTTGTGCATGCATAGATATGAAGTGCTTTAGCAGAAGTAAATTTCTTTTTCGGCTTGATGCAGTTAGGAATAATACTATTAATAAAGTTCTTCATAAAACTTCATCAAAAAAAAAAAAAAAAAAAGAATATAGATTACAGTAAAACCATAGCCATCCCATGCATTAAAGGGTTATCAGAAAAAATCAATAGAATCCTATACCATTATAATCTTAATGCCACTTTTAAATCACCTACAAAATTAAAAACATATTCGACTCCTTTCCTCCCATTAGCACATCCTGGATTTTATTGCATCTACTGCACCTGAAACTTACCTTATATTGGTGAAACTGGACGTACAATCCCTATACGTTAAATAAATAAAAAAAAGACACATTAAATATAATAATTTTGGTGAAGCAGGCCTCTCAGATCACGCTCTCAACACCCTACACCAAATTGATTGGAAAAGTACCTGCTCTTTACATCATACAAAAACCTGGTATGAACGAAAATTTAAAGAAGCCTGTGAAATTCTGATTAACCACTCTAATCTCAACAATAATGGTGGCATAAAAATTCCAAGAATTTGGATGCCAGATATTCAGCCTACGTAGTTTCCAGCATACTTTAAACAATTTTCAGCTATTATTTGAAACTATTCCATACCATTTGATTGAAATTTATATGTATAATCACATAGTTTTATATACCAAGTAATTTTATATAAACTTGGTTTTTAATCCTATTTCCCAAGTGAGCAAACAGACAAGTAAGTCAAGTTTGCGCCTGCACGTAGTGCAAGTCTGAGTCAACTCATGGTAGTGCCACTCCAGGCAATTCGTGGTAAAGTGGATAAAGCTCTGATCACTTAGTATTTTCCCCTTAATGTAAAGCACATCCCCTTGCAGAGATGTATGATGCTATGCATTAAAGGCAATTTCTACGCAGGAGGATGTGCTATGCATTAAGGGGAAACATACTAAGGCAAGTGATCAGAACTTAATCCACCTTTACCACGAGTTGCCTCAGACTTGTACTGCGTGCAGGCACAAACTTGACTTACTTGTCTGTTTGCTCACTTGGGAAATAGGATTGAAAACCAAGTTTATATAAAATTACTTGGTACCTTGAATACATAATATACTCAAGTTAAAAAACTTTCTACATATATATATCTATATATGTTGCTCTCCATCCCAATTTAATTTTGTAACCTAATAGATAATAATAACTCTAGCTTTGATTTAGTAAAGGTTTTTTTTTTTTTTTTAACCAGAGGTCAGGCCAATAATTGTTTATACAGTTTCCAGGGATAACCTCTAGTTCTCCCCTGATCTCCCACTATTCTCTGTAAAACTTCTCCAGCATTGATCCTATAACAACCCCTTACCAACTTGTAGGTCTCTATCATATCTCCCCTCTTCCTCCTGTCCACCAGACTCTGCAAATTACATCTTTTCAATCTTTCCTCATACTTGACATTCCAGAGGTCAGAAACTACCTTGGTCAGTCTCCTGTGGACCCTTTCCAACATCTCTTCATCCTTCTGAAAACCTGGGGACCAAATCTGGGCACAATAGTCCATGTGTGGCCTAATCAAAGCCTTATACAACGGAACAAGAATCTCCCTACTTCTACACGTCAGTGTCCTCTGCATCATTCCCAGAAGCCTTTGTGTTGTCTTCACAATTTTGGCGATCGTGTCGCCTAAATTTTAGATCCTTATCCACTATCACCCCCCAGATCTCTTATTTCTTCCACCTCCAACAATATATTCTCACCAAGCATAAATTCTGCATCCCATCTTTGTTTTCCAAATTTTAAAACCTTACATTTTGCAACATTGAATTCACATTCCCATGTCCAATCACTCAATCTATTCAAGTCTTCCTGTAAGGCCTCAACATCTTCACTACACTTTATGGTTTGTCCCAACTTTGCATCATCTGCAAGCAACTGAATATCTCCATCCAAATCTTCACCTATATCATTAATATACAAGTTAAACAGTAATGGACCTAAAACAGACTCCTGAGGCACTCCACTAGTGACTTTCCTTTTCCTGGATATCGCTCCCCCGTACACAACTTGTTGATAGCCAGTCTCCAATCCAATGCAACAATCTACTCCTACCAACCCCATCTGCTCTAGTTTGACCGTCAACCTATCATGAGGTACTCTATCAAAAGCCTTTGCGAAATCCAAGTATATTACTATGCATCCTTTTCCTCTGTCCAAGGAAGCAGTCACTTTATTGTAATAAGTAAGTAGATTACTAAAACATGACCTCCCTTTAGCAAATCCATGCTGTCCATGGATTTGCTAAAGGGAGGTCATGTTTTAATAATCTACAAAGCATCAAAGATAATACCATTGTTATCAACCCAACTCTGGATCCTAGTTCTCACATGCTTCTCCAACAACTTAACCACAACACCTGACACACAGATAGGCCTATAGTTTGATGCTTTGAGTTCGATCACCTCCTTTATGAAGTGGCACAATCTTGCCCTCCTTCCACTTCTTAGGAACTTGACCGAGTGCAAGACTCATATTAAAAAAATATGTGAAGGCAGGTGTCAACTCCCTGGCACATTCTTTCAGAATATGTGGTGATATATTATCAAGTACCACAGCCTTATTAACATCTGGTTTACTCAACTCCCCATACACCTCTTTATCCAAGTTTAAGCAAACAAAGTTTGTGCCTTAAGTATCTTCAGGACTGAGGCAACTCGTGGTAAAGGTAGACTAAGCTCTCATCACTTGTCTTAGTATCTCCTATAATGCAAAGCTCCTTGTGGACATGTATAATGCTATGCATTAAGGAAAGAGCCACTAACCAGGCCGGTTTCGATCTTTATTGAGGTCTCATCAGTGGGACCCAGAGGCAGTGATACTAAGGTATGCCTTGAATAGTTTTGGAGATATTGTGTCACCCTGTCTTATACCTCTGTATTTCTGCAGTAGAGATGTTTCCATTGAAACCAATTGCTGCCATTGCATTGGTGTATGCTGATTTGACAGTAATGGAGAAGTCATATTTACCTATACAAGTTGCCAAAAGGTGTCTCACCTTATTATTAAATTTCTCTGAATTAGAGAAAGATGTTTGAAGTTTTTTCCCACTTGGTTAGACTATAATAAATTTAGTTTAATCCTTTATCCAAGTGTAAGCAAACAAAGGTTTGCTTACACTTCTGCAAGTTTGCTTGCTTGTCCACAAGATGTGCTTTGCATTATGGGAGATACTAAGACAAGTGATGAGAGCTTAGTCCACCTTTACCACGAGTTGCCTCAGTCCTGAAAAAAGGTGCAAACTTTGTTTGCTTACACTTGGATAAAGGATTAAGCTAAATTTATTATAGTCTAACCAAGTGGGAAAAACTTCCAACATCTTTCTCTAATCCAGAGAAATTTAATAATAAGGTGAGACACTTTTGGCAACTTGTATAGGTAAATATGACTTCTCTATTACTTCCACCTCTGGGTCTGACTCCCACTGACGAGACCTCAATAAAGATCCAAGCCAGTCTGGGTAGTGAGCCTTCCCTTAATGCATAGGATTATACATGTCCGCAAGGGAATGCGTTTGCATTATGGGAGACACTAAGACAAGTGATGAGAGCTTAGTCCACTTTACCACAAGTTGCCTCAGTCCTGAAGATACTTGAGGTGCAAACTTTGTTTGCTTACACTTGGATAAAGGATTATACTAAATTTATTATCAGTTGTTTGACTTTTTTTGAGACTACGATTGATATCAATTGTTTGTTGTATTCATTTAGAATTGGATTTTCTTATTCTATGATATTAATGACTTTAATTTTCCAAACATGGATTGGGTAGAAGAGAAATCTCATGATCAGAAAGAACAGGAATTTATTGAATTGTTACAGGATAACTTTCTCAAGCAGCAATGTGAAAGAAGGAATTCGAGGTCAAAGAGTGTTGGATTTGCTCATAGCATCAGAAGGTATCTCTGTCAAGAATATAGCTATTTTACCACTAATTAGTGATAGTGATCATGCTGTTCTTTCTTGGGGAGTATCTACTTGTATTGAAGCTCTGATTAAAACAGGCTACATGCTGAACTACAAAGCTGGAAATTATGATCAACTTAGAAGAATACTATCTTTGGTCCCATGGTATCAGTTACTGAATGGAAAAATGTCAGCCATGCATGGGAGTCTTTGAAAAAGTGTTTGAATGAGGCAGTATCTGAAAGTATCCCTAGTGTTCGAACAGTAAATAGGTTGGGTGTGAAATGGATTTGGAGCCTTATTAAGCTAGAAATCCACAAGAAGAAGATGATGTGGAAAGAGTATCGTGAGAATAGGAGTGAGAGGAGTTATGAAGTATATAAAGCTCAGGCGGGAAAAGTAATGAGTATTGTGAGAAAAGCTAAAACGGAGTATGAAAAGAAATTGGCCATGCAAGTTAAAGGCAATCCAAAAGAATTTTATCATCATGCTGCAAGCAAAAGAAAGAATGAATGTGGAAGAATAACTTTATTGAATGCAGATGGTACACGAGTGTCGGAAGCTAAGGAGATTGTTCAGTTAATGAGTGCTCACTTTGCTAAGATATATCAACCAAGTGTATATAGTATGGTGCACAGTGCTACTGCTATGTTGGATGAAGAGTTAGAGGTTCATGAAAATGAGGTTGAAGAGCTTTTGCATAACCTGGATAAGAATTTGTCAATAGGGACAGATGGAATATCTGCCCGTTTGTTAAAGGAATGTTCAGCTGGATTGGCTAGGCCTTTCACACATTTATATAACTTGAGTCTCAGGTCAGGAATGGAAGGAATGTAATATAGTGCCATTGCATAAGGGTGGTGCAAAAATTGGTATTTCTGGTGTGGTAGTGAAGATTTTAGAGAAGTTAGTAAGAACTTGCATACAGAAATGGGTAGACAATCATTCTATACTCTGCATTCTATACACTAAAAGCATGGGTTTACTAAATGAAGGTCATGTTTTAGCAATTTGCTCATATTTTATAACAATGTTACGGCTTGGATAAAGGAAATGGATACACTATGATAATGTTGAATTTTTCTAAGGCATTTGATAGGATACCACACGATAGGCTATTGCGTAAACTGGAGAATATGGGATTGGAAAATAATCTATTGACTTGTATCAGGGTATGGTTAACAGACAAATATCATAAAGTGGTATACAGTGGGTGTGAATCTGCCAGATTTAAGGTAACTAGTGGTGTACCTCAGCATTCAGTCCTTGGGCCGCTATTGTTCAATCTATACATTAATGACTTCAAGCAGGGTATAATCAGATTTGCAATTGTTTGCTAACGATGTGAAGATAGGCAGGTCAATCAGGGATGCTACTGATATTCAGCAATTACAAAATGATTTGAATATGGCTGTCAGTTTAATGTTAGTATGTGTAAAGTTAAGCACTTTGGCGTGATTAGAAATCCAGTGACATATTATATTAGTGGGATAATGCTACAAGAAACTGAAGAGGCAAGGGAGCTTGGTGTATTGGTGGATAAGTATTTAAAGTTCAAAGGTCACATAGCAAAAGTTGCAAATACAACTCAGAGGATAATTTCTATGCTGAAGCAAACCTTGACATGTAAGGATAAGGAAGTAATTTTGCCTCTTTATAAGGCTTTGATAAGACTACACTTGGATTACTGTGCTCAGATTTGGTCTCCCAGATTCCAAGGGGATAAAGAAGCTGTTGAAAGGGTGCAACGAAGAGTTACAATGATTACTAATTATATGAAGAGCCAAAGGCTTCAATTTGGCGACATGAACTTATTTAAGTTAAGGGATATTACATCCCGTATTGTTTCTTAGCCGAATAAGAAACTCAAAGAGTTTCAAGCTGAATATAGAAACTATATAAAGTTTGGCGATTCCAAGCATAAGCAAATACCTGGATAGTGCAACACCTGACCCATTTGGTAGTGTAGCACTGAGGCAACTCATAGTTGCCTCAGTGCTACACTGAGGCAACTATGAGTATATAGTTGTACTCAGATCGGTTTTAACCTTTATTGAGGTCTCATCAGTGAGTAGGTAGACCTAGTTAATACCAAGTTTGTAGCGAACAGAACTTACATACCCTACTACATACAAGTACACACACACAGTGTGTGTATAAAGCCCTTGTATTGGAACTTTTAATAACTTCATTTCTCCATAAGATATAAACAATCTTCAAAATGTAACACATGATGTTTGTTCAGATAACACAGATGCATCAATATTTGCATTCAGTGATGATAACAGTGATGGGGAAGCCTGGTCGATCACGTTCATTTTGAAGAACAGTGGAACATTGTGCCCTTCATTTGAAAAAGACCTGCATTCGATTCTCATCATCCATATTTTTCAGAGATGAAAAATATCGACTTTTTCAGTTGAAGGCAATTTAGCAATCTCATATTGAGGTAGCAGGGTTTTTTTCTCCTGGAAACTTGGGTTTTTCATCTAGCGTAGAAGCAAATGGGTAATGACAACACATGCAATTTATATGCAATCTGTAAAAAAGAAGTGAGTTGATGGTGGTGATACTGGAGGGCAGGTGATGCTAGTAGTGTTGTTGTGTGTAGTTGGGGAATTAAGTATCAGGGATAATAAGATGTGTATAGTGGAGTAGAGTAGAGTGCCCTCCCACAGTGAGTCCTTTGAGGTGTCGCACAATAATATTTAGTTGTAGAAATGTCATTTTGAATATAAAATGCACCTATGTAGCAGCTGGAAGAACAAAAGGGCATTCTGCCCTTTGATTGAAAAACACCTGAGTTCGATTCTTGTTGTGGCAAGAAGAATCTTTATATGGGCTTTTTCAATCTAAGGTGAGTTGGCTGATCTCATACAGAGGTAGTAGGATTTTTTCTCTTAAAAACTCGGTGTTTCATCCTGCATACAGGCAAATGGGCCATGAAAATGGCCAATTTGGTAGTGGTGGGTGGTAGATGGTGTTGTGTGTTGATGATAGTACTAGTGTTATTGTGTGTTGTTGGAGGTGAAGTAGGGGAGAAGGTGTGGTGTAGAATAGAGTGTGCCCTTCCATGATGAGCTTGGACTTGTCACATAATTATAATAAAAATGTAGCATGTTTTTGAAGAGTGGCAGACACTTTCTGTGGTTGTGTGATCTTAGTGGGAGAATTGTTTCATAAGCGAGGCTTTGTTGAATAAACTTCACTTTTAATATATTCCCACCAAAAAATCGAATGGAAACTTGTCTCAGGATCAAAGTGGCCAAGGAGTTGGCCCATCTCTTCCAAAACATCTATCTGTCAGAAAAGACTTTGTTGGAAAATTCTTGCTGCATGAAGTGGTTATGTGTCTCATCTTGCTGATAGTCTCAACACTCCCCAGTTCAGGAGTAAAGCAATTATCTTAGCATGTTCAGAATGAACTAATCATGCATGATTTTCTTAGAGCACAGGGTGTGCAGACTGTCCCTCTGGGCTACCAGAAGCCTTTTAGTGGATTGTCACCATATGAAGGATCAAAATAGCTGTCATAGTTTTTGTATTCATTTGAGCATTATTTTTATTTAGTAAATACAATCTTAAACAAAAATGCTACTTAAACTTGTGGAAACTAAAGACATATGTGACAATGTAATGAATGCGCTTGGAAAGAATGTGTTACACAATATTTTACAATTTCATATTGGCTGTTCAACTATTCAGCATTATTTGTCTATTTTGTGATTATATAAATGTGTTTGTAGCTAAATAACAGCAATAACTAATTTTTATATGCTAGTCTTATGATAGGTTATATTATATATTATACAGTGTTATTATTTAGAAATATATTCATGAATATGTCAAAAAGCAAAGTACAAGGTAAATATAGTTACCTTTTTGATATACAGAAATTTTTTTTTGTTACAGTTGATTTAAAAGAAAAAAAAAACTTTACAATCCAAATAACAAGAATGCTAGAAATTAGTGTGATTAATTAGGCTTCCCTGTCATCATCACTGAAATGCAAACTGATGTATCTCTATTATCTGAATATTTGCAGTTGAATTCAATACACATTATATAAAAGTATTTTAAAATAAATTTTGAACAAGTTCTTGGAGAATCAGAATGGCAAATGAATGTTAGAAATTAGACCCGTGAAGAGCAAAAAAAAGTGAATTTTTATCTTTGAATGTTAGTAAAATTGTGTACCTGAACTAAATTTTAATACTGGTATTTGTTTTTCCAGTGAAAATATCACTGTCCACTCCATTTTGAAATATTTGTTGTCATTTCCTAATTATGTCACATCTTGTATTAGAGGAACCAGATATTAATCAAAAATAAACATGTTATATTACTTTTTTTGTTATTTGTGACATTTTTTGTGTTGTTATTCAAATTTAATTAGCAAAAAAAAAAAAAAAAAAAAAATGGTTACAGCTGGTGATGTGGTTTCTAAGAACACAAGTGTACAAGGGTTGTTTGAAAAGTTTGGTAAATTTCCAGTAAATGGTGACACAATTTGCTCATTCATGCCACCTAGCAAAATTTATCCATGTGTGACGTGTAGTTCTCATTTGGCAAACATTTAAAATGACCATGTTAGCATTTTTCATATAAATGGAGAAAAACGAGTTTTGTGCATTGATAAAACACTTTTATTTGAAGAAGTGGACAGCCGTGAAGATCAAAGCCGAGTTAGATGCAGTTTATGGAGACTCTGCACCAGCATTAAAGATTATTTATTTTTGGATAAATGACTTTATCCAAACGTGGTTGTAAGTCCATCGAAGATGAAGCGTGCTCCAGATACCTGACTGAGGTCACTGTGAAGGGAATGATTGACAAAAATCCATGCTATCGTTATGGAAGACTACTAAGTGAAAGTGCGTGAGATAGTAGGCATCTCAACTGAATGGGTGTATAATATCCTGCACAAAAAATTGCACATGAAAAAGTTGTGTGCGCGATGGGTGCCTCAATTGTTGACTGTCGATCAAAAACACATTTGAAAAGGCATTTCAACTCAGTGTTTGGCGATGTTTATTTGCAATTCGCAGGCAAGATTTTTTTCATCAATTCATGACTATAGACGAAACTTTGATCCACCACTACACGCCTCATCCAAGCAGCAGTCAAAACAGCGGACAGTACCTGGTGAAAGATCACTGAAAAAAGCAAAGACCATTTTGCCAGCTAGGAAGGTGATGGCCACTGTTTTTTGGGATTCCCAAGGAATTATCATGATAGACTATTACTACTTGGAAAAGAGTAAGGCAATAATAGGAGTCTATTATGCATCATTGTTGGACCATTTAAAAGAACAACTGAAGAAAAAAGAATGGCACACAAAAAAAAAGTGCTCTTTCATTAAGACAATGCGCCGTCCCACACATCGGGCGTCGCAATGGCAAAATTGCAGGAATTATTGAGGTTCGAATTGGTTCTACATCTACCATATTCTCTGGACTTGGCCCCCATGTGATGACTTCTTGTTCCCCAACTTAAAAATTTGGGCTTGATGGAAAAAAATTATCTTCGAACGAGGATGTCATCAAGGCTGCCAATGACTATTTTGCACACTTTGACAAATCCTACTTTTTATATGGGATGCAAAAACTGGAAACTCATTAGACCAAATGTGTAGACCTCGATGGAGAAATAAAGGTGATTTTTTTCTAAAAAAATGTATTTAACTTATTTTTTACCAACCCTCGTATATATATAGAGCAAACAAATTAATCAGTACACTTGCATGTACTGATTAATTTGTTTTTTTTTTGAAAATTAATTTTCATAAGAAAATAAGTACAAAAATTAAATTCTAACTTTATATGTGCTCCTCTTATCCTAATAAGTTCAGTAATTCACTTAGGCATGGACTCTCCCAATATAGAATACATTTTTATTATTTCTGCATCTCGAAACCATACTTTTTATAATGGATTGTATTAAGTTTTCCTTTGTATCACAATTAATTTTCTAAGTCTTTTCCCCCCCCCCCCACTATGGACCACAAATTTTCTATTGGGCTAATACCATGAGAGGTACCTGACCACTGAAGCAATTACATGTTGTGATTTTTGAGGAACTCTTAACTATTTTCTTTTTATGGTCTGTGGAAGTACTCTCTGCTTTCAACAATCTTTGATGGACTGTAATGTCAGAATTAACAATCTTGGATTCATTTGTTTATATAGAGAAACCTGTGGAGTATTCATAACTATAAATTCACATGTATGTCATTAACTTTTTAATAACATGTAAATATTTCATCTTAAGTATCATAAGACATAATCAGTATAGTTATTAAATTAAAAAAAAACACATTACTGCACTTGCTTACATTGGAATCACTATGTATACAGTAGTGTGTTTAAGGATTAAAAACTATTGGGCTGTAATTAAATTAAAGTATAACTGATAAATTTATTTTATACAATCAAGGATAACAATTTCCTAGACTTTTAGATAATTAACACAACTTAATCATTCATGTTATTTAATTTAATAATCTCCTTTTCTGATGAAGGGATTTGATACCGACAAAAAGATATTTTCATAAAAATTGAACTTGGAATTCTGGTTTTACTTTTATTATTCAGTTGATGTCATTGTCTATAACTAAGGGAGTCAAAGGAAAACAAAAAAAGAAATTGAAGCTCAAACTGCAGCAAGAACTTAGCCATGGAGAATTAGATAATTTAGTTGAAGACATTCGTCTAATAAAAAAATTAAAGCAAAAAATAAAAAAGGTAAGTTGTTTTAAAATAGAGATTCATAATTTTTAAAGTGAATAGTTGAAAAAAATATTTCATTTTTATAATATTATTTGTTTGCGCCTTTGATCCCATTGAAGGAGCCATTTGCTGAGAGAAAGTAACTGACAAAGAGAAAGGAAAACTGGTTAGAGACCTAAGTAGTAGAGTAGGAAATTAATACCAGCTATAAGGAGTTGTTTTTGAAAAAATACACAGAAAAGAGCAAAATTAATAATGGTAAGCCTCCTGGTTCTGTTTCGGGACAAAGACATAATTATGTTTCAACATGATGATACGCAGAATTCACAGAGAAGTATTATTGATTATCTCTTTCAGGATGTAAGCATATACATGTATCGAAGTTTAAAGAAGTATCAAAGTTGCGCAGCTTTCAGATGTGACATATAGACTGGAGAATAAATGAAACAGCTTGAAAGTAGAAACTAAACCTTGCAGACTGTTGCAAAATCTGATTGTCTTAGCCATAGAAGCAAGCATGCAGTAAAATTGTCTAATGACAAAACTTCATGCTGGATTCAATAGAGATAGTCCTGGCAAGAAGTAAATCAATGTTTCTAAATGCTGTACAAGCAGTATTTTGTAGAGCATTTAGAAATGTGAGGAAGTGTATTTTTATAAGTTGTTATATAGGTGGTAGATGCTTGTCAAAGCAATTGGATGATAATTTGTTGGTATTTTTGAATCCTCACCAGGATACTGGAAATTTATTTTAAACAAAAAAAAATTCTGTTAAATAGGTAAAGGAGTTACTCCATGGATGATAGCAAAAGATGTTTTACCATCTAGTTCTAATGGCATTTAGCCATGGAAGCTAGGAGCTATGAGCTCTTGTTTAAAATAAACAGAATTGGATGTCTTTCTTCTTTGCTTTTTAGGGATGGGAATTGTGGTCCATAAGAGAATGTTGCCTATGATGCAAAGAGTGATGAACAAATTGTTAGGTCTCTTAGCAGTGAATATTCAAGTAGACATAAATATTCATATAGGCATGGGAAGACCAGTAGGCCCTTTCTTAAAGGAGCACCATCATTTGTAATTACATTTCATGGAATGAATACAGCATAGAAAAATAATTTAACACAAGTTTAATTGTTTTGATATTTTGTTTGTCACAGAGATATCTTCAGGAATACAATATTAAAATTGCCATAGCATGCACGCACACACACACAAAAACAAGATTGTTTTTAAGCCTAAATTCCTATGAGGGATGCCCTCTATAGGTGCTATTGGGTGGGATACATACATTTAGATTGGGGCTGTTTTTTTTTTTAAAAAAAATCAGCTTGTTTGTATTTTGTATTTACTGTCATGATGCTCGGTAGTTTTTTTTTTTTTTTAAATCTAATTTCTAACCTATCTAATCCTGTGTAAAGTGTCCAAGGCATGATCATCTAGGTTTGGCTGACCATCCATAGTTGTGGTGGCAGTAGTATGCCTGTGTTCACCTAGGCAGATACTAGCAAATCTCCCACTTAGACCATGATACCTTTTGTGATGCTATAGAGGGAATAGTAATAGCATTACCATAATCAACATGATGTGAGGAAATGGAGGTAACAATTTTTTTTTATTTTTATCTTTTGGCATTGTAGCCATTGAACAGGAAGGTTTGGCAAAGAAGAGTTAACTTGTGAGGGAAACCTGGTTGAAACAGAGGTTGGAGGTTCAGTCGACAAGGGTTTTAATTATGGCAGGAAAGTTTGTATAGGTATCTGAGTGTGGGTGGATTTTCTGTAAAGAAAGAAAAGGTGCCACAGGCTATAGTGAACTGGATTCTGGAGTGCTGGCTATTGAGGAGGAAATTCTAATGTGTCCGAACCATGTGGCCAAACAGAGAATATATCATCAATATATCTGAGCCATATAGAAGGTTTGAGAGTAGCAGTATCAAGAGCATGATTTTCAAAATGCTCTGTATAGAAGTTGGCTAGAGGAGAGGGGAAGGAATCCATGGATGTACTCTTCAATCTGTTTATATAATGTGTTCTTCCAACTGAAGTGACTGGTATGGATAGTAAAATTGAAGAAATCAGTAATGGTGGTGGTGGGGGGGGTGGAGTTCTATAAATTTAGGGTGTTAGAGAGGATGATATTTGTAAGGAGGTGACATCAAAAGGACTTTCATCTTGTCATTGGACTCGTATGACAACTACTGAGTGGTTGGAGGAACATGACAACGAATTTGCCAAACTCCATTGACTGTAACCCAATTGAACATGTGTGAGAACTGCTGATCCTCTTCCTCCATGGAATGAGCGTGAACTGACAGAGTTGCTGCAGCAAATGTGGATTGAGCTATGCATGGAGGATGTTTGACACCTTGTGGAATCTGTTCCTGGGTGTTTGCAAGCTATGACTGCACAGAGGGGTGGGGCTAACTCAGTGTATTTCAGCCTGAATATTGCAGGCCATCATCAGTGGCTAATACATACAATAGCTAATTACAAAGTAGAATGCAAACAATGGATTGATTTGAAAAAGTAAGAGCCACGTGATGTTATACATAAAACAATGCGGTGGTGTAACTGAGAAAATATTGATAATGCATTAGCTATTTTTTTTTAAATATTGATGTGTGATTAAAATAACACTTTCCTATATCTTAGATAGAGAGAGACAGTTATTCTGACTTAAGTTTAGATGATGGAGAAACGCCTCAGTGCTTTCTTTAAACAAGCGTTCTAATTTATATTGACATTGATGAAGTAAGCATGTCGGATGTTGTGGTCTGTATCTCTTCTGTGCTGTGCGAAGCCAGATTTACTGTTGCTGACGTAAGCTTGGTGTTCTTGAATTCTCTTTTCTACAGAGCATCCAGTTTGTCCAAAGCAAGAACGAGGACAGGAACTTGGTAGACACCAGGGAGAGCTAGAGGAGAGACTGTTTATCTTTTGAAGATGGAAACCATGCTGATAATTTGTTGATAGTAAGAAAAGTAGCCACTAAATTGTATTTCTTAAGAATTCTGGAAATGGGTTCTGAGATGCCAGAAATGTAAGGAATTGGAACTCTATTAAATGAATGGACCTTGATGAAGTCCCCAGGTGTTCATAATATCTATTTCAACACAAGCCTATCACTTGTCTGCAGTCAACTATGAGCTGCTAAATATTAACTAATCATTAATATACGTCTTATTTATTATCTCAATTGTAGACCCTAATCTTTCTTGTGCTGTTTATTTAATAAATACAACCGACATTTAGATCATAAATTAAATTCCCTTATTACGAAACAAAGTGCATCTCATGTTGTTCCTGAAAATTGGGTAGTATACATCTCGGATGCCCTTTAACTGAAAGTGAAACTCTTATTCTTTCAAAAGGACACAATTTCTCCATAGTTCCAAAACGAATACCTTAGATTTCTTCTTTGACATTGAACAAAACTCATTCACTCTATCTAGTGAGGATGCTAATAAACTGTGGAAATTTCATCCATCCTACTGCAATCCTACCATCAGTTGAGCTAAAATGAGGCATTACAATCATTAAGATGCAACAGTCATTACATTATTACTGTGCTTAGCATAGCATGCTATTAACACTAAACAAAGTATCCTGTGAGTTGAAGCTCATCTTCTCCATATATAAGCAGTTTTAAATATGAAGCCTTTTATATCAGCCTAATCTGAATGATTGTCTCTCTCCCCCAAAAGTTTGAGAGATTCTCATTTTATGTAAACATCAAACATAGTTTCATTATTTATTAATTTCTGACTTGCAACTGTTTTTAATTATTATGCTGATAATGTACTCTTATTTTCAGTACAAAATGTATATTTCATTAAAGTTAATTACTATGATTACTGTGTAATTTCTTTTGAAAATGAGTTGGTAATGTGTAGCAGAAATGGTGTACATTATATATGTATGGGGTGATGGTTGAAAGGATTACACTTGAATAGTTTGGGTATTACACACTTGGACGAATTATTGTTCAGTTCAATACAATTCAGAATTTTTCCTAAATCTGAAATCTTATGCTTCTTAATAACAGTCACCAGAAGATATTGAAAAAAAAAAAATACAATCTATTTCATTGAAAACCCGAGTTTCATAAAAATAAATAAACAATATCTGATTTTTATCACTCTTGTTAATTAATGATTGTTGCTAAGTGATTTTCTTGGATGCTGAAAGACAACATTTTGGACCAAGTTGTAATATTCTCTGTTAGATGGAATGTAAGAATATCAGATCAACATTCTTCATTTATAACTGCAACCATTTCCCTATCAACAAGGCTGACAACTGTGCTATTGTAAATTTAAGTAAATTACCATAGGAATAAAGACGAAATGTCTATTATGAACAATATAAGGAAATAATTTCTTCCATATCTTAAAAAATGACTGAAAAATGTTTTTAAATTAACTGGAGTAACATGGAAAATAAAATAAATAAAAATATTATTAACTGTTCAGAAAACCTATAAATTTAGTTCTTTATGGCAAAATGCAGATATTTGCAGAATTCTTGGCAATTGATGCACAGTCTCAGACCCCAGGTTAAGAACCACTGCTTTAGATGTAGAGGCTTCAGCTTTCAGTTCAGTTAACATGTTTTTTTTTCTGTTGTTCACATGAAGATATATTCAATCTCATTTTGAGTGTACCTTGAGAACAACTGGAAGCTTTTGCTATATATGGCTTTTTTTTTGTTTGCTGACATTATAAGTGAATTACATGGTCAGGAAAATGTATTAATTACATAGAAACACGGTTAATTTTCCTTTCTTTCTTAAAAGATTCTCCTATGTGCAACTTTCTCAGTGCATACATCAGTTCTTATTTTTATTCCTAAATATTACACTGTTTTGATATCATCTGCCATATGATATTGAGAACTGCACATTATCAAATCATGACACATCTGGGGTACTATCAACAGTTAGTCATAAATGGTTCATTTTACAATTATTTCACCAAATCTCCACAAAGACAATGTTCGTAGCATTTTCAACACATTCCATTCCCTCACCAACCACTTCAAGCTTTTATTAATTCCTTCAAAGTTTTTATCAGCCACAGAGGAAATTACAAATTGGTCTCTATATTTGTAGGGAGACTGGATAATTTGATGACTGAATTTTCACTGTAGAAAAATTCCAATGAAGTTGGTATACTGAATATGCTACAACTGATTTGAATTGTGAACTAAATCTCCTTCTCTTATGGATAACACCAGGTTATGTTCATGAAGCATAGTTAGACATAATGGCATCCTTGTTTGCTGTATATATGGTATTCTCTCAGTTATCTGTCTTTCAAATAACCAAACCCTTGAGTGGATGGATTAATATGTGTCATCGGACTTCTAGTTTGCACCACATAATCATATCTTCAGTTAAACTTTCAATTATTTGAGCAGCAAATTTTCCTGACTTGATAACTGAGGGATTACTGTGATATAAAACAAATATAACATACTGACTGATATGAGAATTTAATTATATTACAGGTATGATCCTCTCCTGAACTTGGCAAAACATGAAGAACTATTTTAAGACAAGTAGAAAGCAAGACTACCTTCCAGAAAGTCAGATTAGTTGGGCCATTGCTGTTAGCCACAGGATTGATCAGTAACTTAACTGTTATACTTCGCCAAGTTCTAATATGATAGAAAGTTTAAGGAAGCATTTGAGGCTGTTGTCAATTTTCTCCACCTAAAGTAAAAGTGATGGCCTCAAGATCACGAGATTTGGCCACTAACCATTTGATTTCATCCTCTTCACTGCTCTATATATCACAAGACTTCAGTTGTGCATGATACTCCCCAAAGAATACCATTAGGATAGTATGCATCAACTGCAGCTGTATACTTTACCTAGTAAACAGAACATTTGATATTGATATGGCAGTACTTTATTTAGGTTTACTAAAGTGTCTAACACCTCAACTTTTTTCTCATGTGATGCTTAAAAATGCATAAAGTACAGCATTAACAAGGAATTCTACCACAGTACATGTGGTTCTTCAGAACATCTGTAAACATCCAATGTCTATTTCTGAAATTTTAGCAAAACAGAATTATTGCAGTTTACTGGTTACAATATCACAAACTTCTGTATGTGCTGAAGACAGTCTCATCATGCAGGTGAAACACATTCTTTGTAGTAACTTATTGTTAATAAATATTTATTCTCTAGATAGTTTTAATCCATAAATCTTATACATTACAGACACAATATTTTTCTCTTATTTTATATGAATATTCAGAATAATAGTGAAGTTTGTTTAAAGACAGATTATTTGGTGTGACATGGATATTATCATGGAGAGAAGGATGATCAATCTGTAACTATAACTTAATGTTTAGTTACAGAGTGTATCTAACCTATTCCTTTGAACTCTGATAGTGCATGCATTCTCCTGTCAACTCAGCTGTGACTGAAAACATGAGCTATAATAAGCACATGTTACATGCTCTGAATGATGTGTTAAAAAATAAATTCTATATTTTTCTACACATGTTAGTAGCATAAGTGTTTAACAATAAAGCAACAATAATATGTTAGGAAGGGAGATTTTCCATCATTGGGTGCTCATGCAATAAACTACTGTTATTCGACCTGCAAAATAATGATTCTTCAATTAACTGACTTTTTTATATGAACCTATTTTGGCACAGCATGAAGTAATTGCACTTCATTTATCAGAATGGCAAATTGACTTACCGATGTGATGAGATAAACGGTAGATTACTGTAGTTTAAAACTTTTGGAAACAAAGTACTTAGATTAAAAACCTTGTAAGCAAAACATTTGCTGCAGCATTTGCAACTCCATGTGCACTTGAAATAAATAACTAGTAGTGTTTATATGGGTGATTAATGCTAAATGAAATATTTCAACCACAGTGCAACACTCATAGAAGAGAATTAAGTGATTCAAACTTATGTGCCCAGGAACATTCAAGAAAAATCTAGTAAAGACTGTTAAGCAACAGTAAGTCAAGCTAGTGACTTATCCCCATATGATCTGTCAAGCATTCAGCCTCTTTAGTCTCAAATGAGTTTCATTTTGATAGTATTTCATGTGAATTTAATGGGCCTATTATGTATATTTAGGTTGGAAATTACTATTATTAATGTACATTAATAAAAATGTCAACCCTGTGCTATGAAATTAAATATTTTCAGATCTTTATTTAGTAGTTTCTAAAATGGAGAAAAGTAAATAATAAAAAAATGAGAAATATATCTATTACAATAAGAAAGCATTAAAATGCTATATCAGTCCCAATTAACAGATTACCTAAAAGAAGCCAAAACTAATGAAAACGTAGAAGAATGGAAAACTCGAATAAAGATAATTCATAAGGCAACCTCTTTTTACGTGTGAAAAGAACTACTGACTCCATAGAAAAAGTGAAGATTGGTTCCAAACATTAAATTCGTTAGGATCATAAGATTTTTATATACATTTCATGGAGAACACATACATATAATGAACTTTAATAAAAAAAAAAAAATATTCATTTCAGTTGTTTGCTAAGGATTCTATAAAAAAATTATGTTAAATGCGAAAGCTTTCATGAGAATAATATCTAGAACTACTACATATGGTAGTATTGTCATCGACTTCCACCTCAACTTGTGGAATTCTTCTTCTCATGTCTTGAACAAAAGTACCACTGGTTGTTTCAGTAGTTTTAGGCATGAACTCAATTATTAATTGCTTTGTTGATGCTTCAGATAAGTCGCGATATAATTCTCTGTATGAAGACATTGAAAACTTCCCAGCACATTCTTCATTTGGGTCATGTCAGGCAAAATAATTGCCTAAATTACTGGCCAGTTTACGACCTTCTTTAATAATATCAGCAGTAAAAGTAGGATTATCTTGATCATTATCATTAACTTCTTCACTTTCAGGAGTCTCAGAAACAATCTCCACCATTTCGTCTTTGCTAAGAGCTTTATCAATTAACAATTCTTCGATATCTGCCGACATAAGATCATCGAATCCTTCTCTGCCAATATTTCACATGCCAAACTTATTATATTGATGAATTCTGCAGTATGATTGAAGGGAACAGGAGCATTCTCTTGAACACATGCGGGCCAAATAGCTTTCCAGCATGCATTCATAGTTTCTGGTCTCAATTCAGATAACGATAATCGAACTAGATCAATACAATCCGTAATTGAAAATTTTTTCCACATCCATAACTGACAGTGTTTCATGATCATTTAGCTTGTTCAAAACATACTGAAATGTTCGCCTGACAATGTTTTAAAAGTCGCAATTATATCCTGATCTAGAGGTTGTAGCAATGATGTGGTATTGGGTGGCAGAAAAAAAAAAAAAATGCACATTTGAGTGTTCTACGGCAGGATGACTGGGTGCATTATCAAGAATCAAAAGCACTTTAAATTCGAGACCCTTGTCATTCAAATAGCATCTAACTTCTGGCACAAACTGTTTGTGGAACCACTCAGTGAAAATATCAATAGTTACCCAAGCTTTTTTGTTGGCCATCCAGTGAACTGGCAATTTTTGAAAATCTATGCCTTTCATTGGCCGTGGTCTTAATGATCGATTTATGAGCAGTGGTTTTAACATCCGATCTCCTAAAGCGTTCGAACAAAATAGGAGTGTTATGCGATCCTTTGCTGCTTTGAACCCGCCAACAGTTTTTTTGCATTTTTGATACGTAAGTTCTGTTTGGCATTTTTTTTCCAGAAAAGGCCGGTTTCTCCCATATTCCAAACTTGTTCATTTGTGTAACCTCCATCGTCAATTATTTTAGCAAGTTTTTGTGGAAATGCTTTAGCAGCTGTTTCATCAGCAGAAGCCATTTCACCTTTAATTTTTATATTATGAAGAGCATGTCTTTTAATAAACTTAGCCAGCCAACCATTGCTTGCATGAAATTCATATATTTTCCTCGATTGAGATAAAGTATCTGGCTGCAGTTTTTAATCTATTCATAAAATCTCAATGCTGATTGCTTGATGGAATTTTCGTCAACTGGCATTCCTTTTTGTACATTATCTTCTATCCACCACACTAAAGCTTTTTTGGCCTTTTCTAGAACAACATCTCGTGTATGATGATAATTTCACATTCGATTTTGTACCAAAATGTACTGCTTTTCTAATAGCCTCTTCATTTTTTTTTTATAGATCTGGCAGTTGATTCACGGACTTCAAAATGCTTACTCACAGCCGTCGCACCTTCCCCAGTTTGAAGACTATCTAAAATTTGAATTTTTATATCCAAGGAAATGGCTTTCTTTTTTTCTTTTTTGGTTATCAGCAACATCATGTGAGGGCTGGATTAAAATCTTCGGTTAATGAAATGAAAGTTTGAAAATTACATACAGCTTACCATTTATTATTTCTTGGCAAAATTATTAATTTTATAACGCGATTTTTATTTCACTTAAAAAATGTAATAACTGTGTTGTCTACTCAAACACCAAATTCAAATTCCCAATAAATGAAATTTGTAAGAATTTTCTTAATTGAAACGAGAATGCAATTCTACAAAATTCTTAGAATTTTCTTGAATTACGGATTTTTTCCTAACTTAGACTTTAGATTGGTAAAAGTGAATAAAAATCGCTTAAAAAAGTTATTTTTGATATCCCAGTTCCCATAAAAAGAGGTTTAGGTGTACTTAGAAAGAAAAAGAAAAGAAAAGAAAAACCTAGCAGCAATACAAATCATTCCTTCAAAAACAAAGGAAAGAAGAAGAAATATTATATTCACATCAGACATCAATGGAGTCAGAGACTCATGGGAGGTACACAGTATCACACAAAGCTCAAACCAGCCTTAAACTCATTCATTCAATGTGTCTGCATTCACAACACACTCAGACAATGCATTCTACTTACCAACCACTCTCCATGCAAAGAACCTACTTCCTCATTACTTTGCTTAAACCCTCCTTTTATGGTTTCTGGCAATGGCTTCTTGTTCTAGCCCCCCCCCCCCCCCCCCAATTCTATGAAAAATTTCTTCTGCATTAACTCTGTCACAACTCCTTACCATTGTAAGCATCTCAATCATATCCCCTCTCTACCTATCGCCATTAAACCATATGAACAAATCTGTGCAATGGAATAATCATAACCTCTTTATTTCAGCATGCCAAGGCTCTCTGCATCATTGCCATTATCTGATACAATGATTTCACAAGTTGTGCAATGTGGCTTCGAATTTCTGGTCCTTGTCCACTACCACTCCTAGATCTTTCCCCCACTAACTTTCATCCCATCATTGCTTACCAAATTTCAGAACCTTACATTTTGCACCATTGAACTCATAGTCCCACTTACCTGTCTCTTCATGCAATCTTATTCAAGTCCTCCTGCAAGGCCAAAGCATCTGCTTGATTCTGCATTGTTCTCCCAAGTTTTGCATCAGCTGTATATCACCATTTAAACCTATCCCAATATCATTAATATACAAGTTGAACAATGGCCCCCACAATTACAGAGCCCTGCAGACACCCCCCCCCCCAGTGACTTCCCTCTTTTGGGATACGGCACCCCCTCCCATATATATATATATATATATATATATATATGACTTTTTCATACCTGTCTAACAGCCAGTCACTGATCCAACTCACTAGGCTGTTATCCAATCCCATCAATTTCAGTTTATTTAACATCTTGTCATGTCATTTTATCACGAGCTTTTGCAAAATCTAAATATACCACTGTATATACATGTCTCTGGTACAATGCATTCATCGCCTTGTTATAGTACATAAGAAAGTTGACAAACCCAGGCTGAAAGTCACAGAGAATACTGCTGTCATCAACCCATTTCTCACTAATCTCTCTAATCCCTTAAAACCACAACTCCAAATATAGAGATTGGCTTGTAATTTGTAGCCACAGTTTTATCAACCTTTATTTAGTGGAACAATTTTACCTATAAACAGTCTTAAGGGAAAGACTGTTTATCCCTATAAACAGTCTTTTCCTTAAGACTCCTAGTGATATGTTATCAAATCATATTGCCTTATTGACATCAAGCTTTAATACCTCACATGCGTGCTCACAATTAAGCCATCCTTTCCTAGTTCTTTTACCCTTGAGCTTTTCATGATTTCATCTTAATGAGGATGAAACATCCTTATAAGTTGTTCACTGAATACTTATGATCTTTGCTGCAGTTACTTTTCTGTAATCCTCATCCATGAACATCATCTTACCATAATCATTCTTCTTTCTACGGTACTTGCCACATATCTAAAAAGCTATGGTTTTTCTTTGCCTGCTTTGCTAATTTCTGTTCAGTACTGCACTTTACTGTCCTCACCAAGTGTGCCACCTTCCTAGCTTGCTCTAGAAGCACATAATCATGTTATATAAAAAATCTTATCCAGTAGATAATTTTAATCATAACTTGAAGATCCAATAGCTGTTCTTGGCCGTGGGTCATTTGTGCTTAAAAAGTATTTTTTACTTTTCTTTCCCTAGCAAGATTTCCAAGTCCTTTTCTAACCCCAACTCTCATTCTGACAGCAATTATTTTTGCTGCATAATTTGAATATGTACCCTTACTGGTGCCATGTAATATACTGCTCAAGAAAATTAACAAAACTTAGAAAATGTGGATGTAGCTCACAGTTTGGGATAAAGTAGGACAAAACTTGGTATGGTGGTGTACAATGAAATGAGGAGAGTGAGAAATGTTGGACATATATATAAAGGATATTACATAGGGATGTATAAGAATTACCAAAAAGATCACATTACAGAATACATTTTGGAAAATTATGGATAACTACCTATGGAGAATGTGGATTTTGGTTTATATTAAACTAAAGTTTTACTCAAACACGGTAGTAGTTATCCATAATTTTCCAAAATGTATTCGGATCACCATGTAAGCCTAAAAGAAAGGATCACATTACAGAAGTTGACACAATATACTTAAAAATATGGTCACATAACATCAGTACAGCATGTGATCTTTTCTATTGGCTAAACTGGCCTGACAGTTGTAAAGCATAAGATTTTGTGGAAGACTAGAACAGACTTTAGCTCACCAAGTAAAAGGCACAGTGGATATCAGCCTGCATTATAACACCCAAGGTTGTTCAACACGTTTGAATCTGGTTATCATACTAGCTGCATTCAATGTGTATCTTCAGTTTCAAGATATGAGCTCTATGACAGTGGCACTGTAATACATGCATGAAAAGAAAATCTGGTCAGCCATACTCCTACAAAGTCAAACATAGGATTTGAGGAACTGACTCCCACTCCCCATGGTATCCCTATCAAAATCATGGAGGGGTGTGGCCATTTATCATTATTCTGCCTCACACGAGAACCCTGCTTCCACTGTAAGTGTCTTTCTCTGATGAGAGGGGGATTGTACTGCATTCCTCGTCCTCTCTAGATCAAAGGTCTAGAATCCATTTATAGACTAAGATGGGACTTATCAGAGAACAGAACTATATCCAATTTGTGAATGCTCCAAATCACACATATTCCTAATATGAGCTCTGCAGTGGTTTGTAGTTAATGGAATACAAACTACTGGCTTCTCTGTATAGTCATGTGTACTGAGCTTTGCCTTCTTAACATAGTATGGTTGGAAATATTTCCACCTGTGGCACCAGCAACCTCAAGAGACAGCTGATTACAGGACATCATATGGTTCCATCATGCTGTTAGAGCCAGATAGCAGTCTGGTCTTGCTAACACATTCCTCAGGTGATAGTGCCTATTACCTGAAACTGTCTATAGTGCTGAGATGATGAAGCCTGTCAATAGCATGTGCCTTCTCAAAGCATCATCTAAGCCATCATCAGTGATTACATGTCATTCTGAAGATGTGACTAACCCATGGTTTTTATAGGCTTGAGTAATTTCTATTGGATACTTAGAATTTTCATGCCAATATGCATGAAATATTCATGAAAAACATTATTTGTTGACAGTATAATATGAACCATGGTATGAAAGTAATGCTCATATATATAGGAGCATTACTTTCATATTTTTTCAATATAAGCATTGGGACAGACAGTAATAGTCTCTAGAACATCCACATTAAAGCTAGTTTCATTACAGTGAGTGGCACCACAATCAATCAGTCACACAAGTGTAGTAAATAGTTCTAAAGAGCAGATGGCACTGTATATGGTGATGATACTGTTGGCATGATTACAGTTAGATGGACAAGACTAGTCTCAATAATGTACTTAGGATGATTGCATCACAACTTGTGCACTGCAACGTAGTTGGTATTAGTAATGATCATCATCGCCAACCTTAAATTGCCGAGCAATGAACAAAAGAAAAATCATTTGTGCAGATGTTCTTCAGCAGTACAAGAATGAAGAGGAAGCTTTGCTATCAAACATCACAAGTGATATAACAGTACACTACTACAACCATCAAGCAAAAACAGTTGATGGAATATCATTGTATTCACATCGTAAGAAGAATTCAAAAGACAGCACTTCCACGAGCAAAGTAATAACAGTTATAAGTTAAAGATGCCAAGAAATTACATTCTTGGTTTCATCCTTATCCACGTGTGAGCAAACAAAGTTTGCATGTGAAGCAACTTCATGATTGTATATGGAAATATATGACTTCTATATTACTTCAACTTTGGTATCTCTTCTAGGTCTGGCTCCCACTAATGAAATCTCAATAAAGGTCGAAACCGGTCTGGGTAGTGGCCCTTCCCATAATACACAGCATTATGAGATACTAAGGCAACTGATGGGAAGTCATTAGCACCCCCCCCCCCCCTCATGAAGTTACTTCAAGCATAGACTTTGTTGGATAAAGGATGAAACCATGAATATAATTTCTTGGTATCTTTAACTTATAATGTAACCAAGTGAAAAAAATTTTAATCACAGCTATGAGGTGTAGGACAAAAGTGTCTTGTTTGCAGACCTTTTGGATAGAACCAACGAATGATACATGGAGGTGTTACAGAAATTGAAAAAACCACATCTGTATATTTCTACTTCTCAGAAACATGAATGAGGTCCTACTACTCTGTGACAATGCCTGACTGCACATCATTTTGTCTGCAGTGGATGCAAATGCAACATTTGGCTGGACCGATCTTTTCCTCATCCTCTTCAAAGCCGTCTAGTACTCTCTGACTACCACCTATTTTGCCTTCTGAAAGTTCTGTAAGAAGCTGTTTGTGAAAAGCATGGATATTGGATTAAAGACTTTATGAGACTGGTATATAGCATCTCATTCAGCAACAGCAAACGTGTACAGAGAATGATGGAGTTTTGTTGAAAAATAACAATTCTTTGTGAAAGATGATGGATTAATCCATGTGAAAGCCAGCACTAAATAAATTATATTTTATGAGAGAAAAATAGGAGGCATTACATTTGTATCTTTCCACTATAAACCCCTCTCAGCTAAGCACATTCTGCCTTCCAGCAGTGTAACTTATTTCCATAAACAAGACTCAGACCAACTTAGCAAAACCATGCTGCAAGCATACTTTCCCAAAGTGGAGTAAATGCCAAATAGACCTCTTGGTGAAAATAACTTTCATGACTGTTTTTTTTTTATATGCAGAGTGGTTGGCACCCTTCAAAGAGAATGGCAAACATACTGGAAGGACACAGAATCTTCCTCATTTGAGAGTACCATAGCAAAGCTATTCCATATGTCAGCAATTAGATCATACATAAAAGCAAATTGGGTGATAACACATCAGGTTTCCTGGCACTTCCTCTGAAAGATAGTTTCCAGAGGAAATCGATTTTTGTGGTATATTATAAGGAATTTGTGCACTGTGAGAAAAAAAATATTCACTAGTCCTACACTCCCATACTCCTTGCCCTTATTCTGTAATTAATTCTCCATCACCAAATATGAAAGCACCAATAAACAAACTGGAGTGAATCTTCAATAAAGACATAAAAACTACTACTTATGCTTCCCATCCACCAACAGTCATGGTACATGCCTGCTCATAGAACTTCAACTGGCAGCCACGATCACCACTGTTCACTCCAACTCTCCAAACTTCTATCATTTCTTCCATTACAAGGGTGGTATTAATAAATGAGATTTGGCATTCCATGTGAGACAAGTGCAACCCATGAATGTTTTTTTTTTTTTTTTTTTTGCATATTATCTCTAAAGTCCTATCATTCAAATATGAGAACATTATGTGAATACTGAATGGACTGTTTGAGTGCTAAGAAGGAGAAAAGGAACAAGGACTGGACACTCAGAAGAAAAGCACAAAGTTAAAATGTTGTTTGAAAGTGCTAATTTCAAGGTGGCTAAAGAAATTCATTTCAGCAATTATAGAGAGAGAGAGAAGATCAAAGGATTATGTGGATAGTTTGGCAGAAGAGGAAAAAAGGTGCAACATTAGGATACATTGGAAGACTGTATGAAGTGACAAGGAAAATATGCTGTAAAAAAAAAAAAAAAAAGGAATAGCAAGTAAATGCGAGATAAAGCTGGTTTGGTGCTAACTGAAGAGAATAATAAGACTGTAGGAAGATAGAAAAGAATACTGGGTGAGATTCTCAGTGTAAAAAACAATATAACTGACGTAATTATAAGCTCCTGTAAGCATAAATTTAATATTATATCAGAATATATATCTAAAAATGAAATAATGAATGTAATAGAGACAATGAAAAGTGGAAAGGCTTCCAGCAATGATGATAATATTATCATTATCACATGACACCTCAAGGGAGACATCTACTCTACAGCTCTCCACCACTCAAATCCACTAACTGCAACTACACCAATGCCATCTACCTTCCACCACCGCCACTAGTATTTCCACAGACAATCACAAACATCCATGCCGATGGCTGGGATTCGAACCTATAACCTTTTGGCTGGAAAGCAGATACGCTAACCACTTGGCAAACCAGGCCAGCAATATAGGAATAGAAAATGTTTAAGACAACTAAAGAAACTGCTGTTGATAAACTGCAACTGATCTTTACTTATGAAAATAACTTTCATGACTGTTTTTTTATATGCTGAGTAACACTCTGCTAGAGACTGAAATACCTAAATAGTGGAAAGAAGCAGTGATAATTACAAATCATAAAGGAAATCTCATTAGATGTGAGAATTGGAGGTGATTAGCCTACTCAGTACCTGTAAAATATTGATATATAGTATTAAATATGAAGTAGAGGAGATATTAAAATGTGAACAAGCTGGTTTTAGAATTGGGGAGGGAGAGTACTGTGCATCCCATTGTTACTTTAAGGAACACCATTGAGCAAAGCATAGAATTTAAAAGCCTATTATACCTAAATTTTATAGATTACACAAACATTATAGCCAGTTTTTAAAATATTAAAATTTATGGAATTCCCACAAATATGTGAAAATAAAGAAATGTATGAGGTAAGTAAAAGTTGTGTTATTGTACAGCAAACATCTCAATGATTTGAGATAATATCTGGTGTAAGGCATCTGGGTTATTATTTAATATAGTCATTGATTGGATTATGAGAAAAGTTACTGGTGCAAGAAGAGGAAATAAATGGAATCGTATGTCACAGTAAGAATATCTAAATTATGCTGCCGACATAGTTTTGGTATAATCAAAATGCAATGTTATACAAACCAAATCAGAAGACTTGTAGAAAAGAGCTAAAATGGTTGGTCTAAAATAAATACAACTAAAACAAAAGTGCTTAAACTAAACTGCAAATGCTACAAAGTGATCAAAATCAATCAGCATGAGGTTAAGAATTTTACACGCTTATTAAATAACTTAAGGAAATTACAATGCACAAAGGATATAAATTAAATTAAACTTTAATCTCTATTTCCAATATTTCAGCAATGTCACGTTGCCATCTTCACAGGAACTTAAAATAAAGACACGTGCACACAGGCACTACACACAGTAAATAAGGATGAAGTAGAAAGCTATTGTTTCTCCTAAAAGTCCTGATAGTGCCCCCTAGCAGGCTATGTAGGTATTCTTGGCCGTTGGGGTTGAAGGTCTTCTGATGTAAATCTCCCAAATTTGGGGCAGTCTCATGCAACGAAATCTGAATTTGCTATGGTGTATTACCCTGGCTTTCCTCCACCGTATTCTGTGGCGTGAACCAATAGCATGGTCTGCAAGACCAGAGTGGCTGTACTGGTGAAACTGGATGTAGTCCTTGTGTTCTGAAATTCTGATATTCACTGTCCTGCCTGTTTGGCCAAAGTAGGACAGCTGCAAGGGACCTAGTATACACTAGGTAGGCCTAGGGGAAGTGGTTGGTCTTTAGTGGAGCGGATAAGGGACGCCAATTTTTTTTATATGGACTATAACACGAGGTCATGTTTTTTTAGGATTTTGGTAATTTTTTCTGAGGTGCCTCGGATGTAGGGAATGGTGATGGATTTTGAGTAATCCTTGTTGGGAGGGGTGGGGGTGGCTAGCCATTGGCTGAGAAAGTGTTGAGGATGTGGTTTAGTTCTGTGGTTAGGGCATTGTCATTTGAACAGATAAGTTTAGCCCTGTTGTGTATTGTGTAGTGTCTTAATAACTCCATATTGTTGTGAGGGGTGGGTGGGATTGTTGGTGAATGTATCTGCCTGTATGGGTGGGTTTCTATACACTGAGAAAACCAAGGTTCCATCAGGCTGGCGGTGACTAGTGTGTCTAAGAAAGGAAGGCAGTTGTTTTTTTTCTTCTTCCAGGGTGAACTTGATTCTGGGGTGTTGGTTGTTTAAGTGTGTTAGGAAGGAGAGGAGTTTATCAGAGCCATGTGGCCAAATAGCAAACACATCATCAATGTAGCAAAGCCATATGGTTGGTTTTTGTGGAGCAGAGTTTAAGGCTTTCTATTCAAAAGTTTCCATAAAGAAGTTGGCCAAGGGTGTGGAGAGTGGTGAACCCATGGCTGTCCCCTCTATTTGTTTGTAGAATTTTCCTTGCCAAACGAAATAGTCCAAGTTCATTGTGAACTGAAATAGGGCTGAGATATTGGGAGGAAATTTAGCTTGGAGTGGGACATTTGTGAATAAGGAGGAGACATCAAAACTGACCATTATGTCAGTATTGGAGTAAAGTTTTCTATGCTGGCTTTGAAGTGGGCTGGGTCTGCTCCGCTCCACTAAAGACCAACCACTTCCCCTTGACCTACCTGGTATATACCAGGTCCCTTGCAGCTGTAAGCTGTCCTACTTTTGCCAAACAGGCATGACAGCGAATATCAGAATTTCAGAACACAAGGACTACATCTGGTTTCACCAGTACAGCCACCCTGATCTTGCAGACCATACTCTTGATTCATGCCACAGAATATGGTGGAAGAAAGCCACAGTAATACACCGTAGTAAATTCAAATTTGAAAGGCTATTCATGGAATCAGCCTCAGCCTTAAGAAACATGCCAAACCTCAACAAATTTGGTTGCATGAGACTGCCCCAAATTTGGGAGACTTACAACAAAAGACCTCCAGCCCAACAGTCAAGAATACCTACATAGCCTGCTGGGAGGGGGGGGGGGGGGGGCACCATCAGGAAAAAGTTATCTTCTTTCCAGTGAAGATAACCTTGCTGACTTCAATCTGCCCTCACAAGATAATAGATAATTACTACACCTAACATTATTTTTAATGTTGGCTAAATTTCCACCAGTCAATAAGACTTTTCTTCTTGTATTAGCAATAACATTAGGTTTCTCAGAGTAGCTTCTGAATCTAAAGAGTCCTTCCTCCTCTGATGAAGATGATATTCTGATTGTAAAAAAAATAAAATAAAAATACTATGCAATTATTACAAATCTATTCTCATTCCTCTCGTTACCAACTCACTCCATTCCCTGCATGTCGATATAAGCATTTATAAATATTTAGGCACTGTTTACCCAAAACGTGTCTGTAACTCAAAAATTCTCTTCGAGCTTTGCTGAAAAATAGAGCAGTTTTTGCTAACTATCAACATTACTATACTAAATGGAATTCTTCACTGGGAAGAATGATTCCTGCCATCTTTCACCTATGGAAAAGTTCCTCTTCTAGCAGCATTTTCAAAAAATACTACAATCAACAACTTTCTTGTTTCATCCTTAGTCTTCCATTAAAGATAGGTTTTTTTCAACCTTTCATTGGTGGAACTGCTATAAAAATCCTGTTATTTTTAAACAACATGCAAAGATCTTCAATGTAAACAATGTCAGGTTGATGAAACCATACAGCATACTTCACTTTTTTCTTTTAACTTAAAACATGCATCCTCTAAACCATTTATTGTATTCTGTTAATACATAAAAAGTTTAATTCTAGCTAAAAGAAAAGTATGTCAAGGTTTATACCAAAAAACAAAATTTACCAACAACAAATACTTTAACATGCTGGCTGCCATTGGCCTAACTTGTAAACATGCTGCTAGTGCCAATAGGTTAGTAGTATTTTCTCTTAACAACAGCAAAATATATATATATACACTAAGGGGGCCCTGCTGTCTACGGTGCCTTGGAGACTCTTTCCAAGAAATTATTTTCTATGTATATTATTTAGGTCATCTCATTTATCTAAACTATGGACTCCAAAAGGAAATAAACAGAAGAGTTTAATTGGCCTGGAGTGCATTCAGAAAACTGAAAAGCATATTTCAAAAGGAAGACATTTAACCAGTGTATACTTCCAGTCATCAGATATGGTTGTGAAACTTGGTCTCTAACAAAAGCACTGGCAAATAAACTAGCAACAACTAAAAAAAAAAAAAACAAGAAGCCAGACTCATATCACTGACATCATTCTTCACCACAAGCGACTAAAATGGAAATGGGCTGGACATCTCTCCAGAAGAGAAGATGAGTAATGGACCACCATACTAACGAACTGGATTCCAAAAGAAGGGAAACAAGGACATCCTAAAAGAAGGTGGAGTGATGAATTGTCAAATTTTGTTGGGAAAAATTGGTCAACCATTGCCACGAACAGAGAAAGGTGGAAGGAACTGGAGGAGGCCTTCATCCAGCAGTGGACAGAAAATGGCTGTAAATATATATATATATATATATATATATATATATATATAAGTAACTGTTAATATATTTTTCACTTTGTCACTGCAACTATAAAAGTTCCTTTAGTAAAAGTTTTTTCAGAGCTTGTGAGATTATATTACTAGAAAGTTTCTAGTCTGTACGTGGGTAGAGAGCATATACTAACATATATTCAATACAAAAACATATACTACGAAATAACTCGAATATAGGCGCTGAACTATGAGTTATCTCATAGTTGGTAGTCAACATGTTAAATTAAGCAAAAAGAAGAGTTGTGTTTCACCAAGAAACAAAGCTTTTGCAAATGTAATAAAGTATTAGTACATACAGCTCAAACTTGGCTGGAAATTGTCTTGAAATTTGATCAAGAGCTGCATAATGAGACAGTGGTTCATCTCTCTGCCTTTACCTAAATGTAAAATACAGACTTATAATCTTTAATGTGTAGAGTATGCATATATGTGTGCCAGGGGCCCCCCAGGCCAGGATTTTTGGCAGCCCCCACCACCTGTCGCTCAGGTTACGGACAACACATTGCTCTACAGGGTTTAGGATCAATTAGTTTAAATGATAACACAAAAGCTTAGCCAAATCATTTTCGATGCACAAAATTGCTAGGGGATTAAGTCGTTCTTGGCTATATCTAATATACCTAAGAAATTCCCATTATGAACATCTCCAATCTTCGTGTTCTCTCCTTGAAATGCTAAACCTCTGGCTGATAAAAATAACGTTACATCTACAATCCATTGCAGAAGTGCTCTCCACTTATTTGTTTCATATTGAATTTGTAGTTGTAAGTCTTTATCGATTCCATGTCCTTTCAATGACTGCAAAAGGGATTTCCAAGCCAGATATTGTTTTCTGTGTTCGGCACTATTTTCGTGAAGAGGCAACATACCATACAACTTTTTCCAATGCTTATTTCTAGGCGAAAATCCTTCTTGGGCTAAACTGCTTAAGTTTTTGTTATTAGAGTCACAAAAAATATGACATGGTAGACAATAAAGATTTTCTTTCGATACACACAATGTTAACCATTCTCTTGTTCTTTCATTTTCGTAAAGAGCAAAAAATCTTTAAATTTCATACCATTAAGATCTCTTGGCAATTCCTTATAAATTTGGAATTCTTGAAAGCTGACAGTTCGTACTGTCTCTTGCCGCATGTTGTTTGAGAATACTATGGTCATCATATTTTATATCAGATTTTTCAACAGAGCCTGCAACTGAAGCATCAACTGTATCATATTCTTCCATAGTCACTCCTCCTGCAGGTTTTTCACTTGTGGCCTTTTCTTCTGTTGCAAGAGGTTCACATGTAACAGTCGCTTGACTTTCGACTGCTTTATGAGTTTCGATTTGACACTGATATTCTGTTTGGATTTCAATGTCACAAACATTATCACCACCTTCACTATGATCAGTACTGGGAACTATGTTCTTTTCATTTTCAGATTTTAAAAATTTGGTTATGAATTGACGACCTCGTGATGCTTTCTATTCTCTCTCTCAGATTTAAGTTTCCTCTTCTGAGCTCTGGACTTATGTTTATACTTTGAATCAGACATTGGGATTTTATTTATTTTAACTAGAATGTCTTTGCTTGCTTGAGAGCAATTTATTTAAATATTTTAATATCTCAAATTTGTGTGATCTGGAAAAAAAAAATTGTGTGTTTCATACAAAAAAATAACTAAAAAAGTTTTATATTTTCTCTTACTAACTAGAAAAAATTTTAATTCAAATAAGACAAGTTTCCTCTTCTGAGCTCCGGACTTATGTTTATACTTTGAATCAGACATTGGGATTTTATTTATTTTAACTAGAACGTCTTTGCTTGCTTGAGAGCAATTTATTTAAATATTTTTAATATCTCAAATTTGTATGATCTGGAAAAAAAATTACTAAAAAAGCTTTATATTTTCTTTTACTTACTAACTAGCAAAATTTTAATTAAAATAAGACAAATTCTTCTCAAATAAAGAATTTTGTAGAAAATTTTCAGTTTCCTGAGATCAACTTAGCCAACTAAAACTAAAGCTTTCTCTTTTATGAATAAAATAAAATTCTCTCAGCATCCGTAGCGTATGCACTGGTAGGGTAGTGTGCTGGTAACATCGGGGCAGCATCGGCATTGAAACGATGGTGTGCATAGAAAGTGAGACGGGCGAACGAAAACTAAAGTAAATCCTTTCAAACGGGAAGTTCAGAAGCGTAACCATAAGTCTGAAAAGATGGATAATAGGTTGGAAACGATTGCAAAATCTAGTAGTCCCTCTCAGCACATATTCATTCTCATTTTATAAAGTTTTGTTAGTCTTACTTAACTGGCTGACCCAACAAGACGGGCCCCCAGGCTAGAGCCCTGTCAGCCCTACCCTTGTGGGGCCATGATGTGTGCATATTAGTATAAATGTGTACACACACACTTACATACAATTTAAGTTGATTTTAAATGTTACATTTAAATTGCATTTGTAAGTAGAAAATAAAGTAACATGAAACACATACTATGGCTATTTTGCTTATTTTTCTTTAGGAGTACCCCTTTTATAATGCCATTGGCTTTTTACTCAATTTTAGGGCATTACTGATGTCTTAAAGACATAAATACATGAAGAATGTAAGGAAGGAAGGAATAATTTTGGACATACCTTTGTGGGACGTTCCTGGTTGTCTTCTTTCAGAGCCATATAGCGATAAACATGACACGAGTCCAGCCCATTTCCATTTTAGTCGCTTGTGGTGAAGAATGATGTCAGCGATATAAGTCTGGCTTCTTGTCCATTTTTCTTTTGAGTTGTTGCTAGTTTATTTGCCAGAGACCAAGTTTCACAACCATATCTGATGACTGGAAGTAGACATTGGTTAAATGGTGAGAATAATGGAGTGCGAGCTGTTTAGATGAAATGGCACACACACCCTGTTACTCCCACCCCTAATCTTGTTTCATTGTATTCTATCCTTCTCCTTTCCCCCCAAAAAAAATTTCTATCTTTCACCTTCTTCCCAAAGAATTCACAGCCCACCCTTGAAACTTGGTTTTAAATTTGTCTTATCTGCAATTCTCCCACATCTATCTTTCTATCTCCACATTTCCACCCCACCTCCTTTCAGTCACACTTCAGCAGTAGTATATCAATGTTTATCACTATACAGCTGATGCGGCTCTGAAAGAAGACCACCAGGAACATCCTACAAAAGGGGTATGTCCAAAATTATTCCCTCCTTACATTCTTCATATCTTTAAAACATCAGTAATGCCCTAAAATTTGAATATAAAGGCATCATAAAAAGGGTATTTCTAAAGAAAAATAGGCGAAATAGCCATAAAAATAAATATTAATTTAGAGTAACATGGAAAATTTTCCCAAATTAATATCTATGAAACATATAGTTTGTGACACTGAAGTTCTGCATCACTACTGAAAACATGATGATTTAAGGCCAAAAATGTAAACCTTATAGCATGTTTGTACCTCCCCCTCAACCTCACCATAGTAGTATTAGTGATAGATTGCTTATGTGTTAGATAAGCAAAGATCTCTCTCTCTCTCTCTGTTCCAGAGATGAAACATGGCACAATTTTTCAAAGTCCCTTCAGGACTTTTGAAGGCTTAATATGGTGGTCTCACAATGGGCAACAGTTTACTATCCAAATCAAAACTTGGATGATTGTAAATATCTGACTCATAATAACATTTTTGAAAGTGCGGGGGATTACCAAGAATGCTTATAATTTTTAAAGTTTTAAATATTTAGATATGCTTCATTTGTGTATGCACAATGGGAGGAAATCTCTGAGTGTGTGATCCCTCCCCCCCCCCCCTTTTTTTTTTTTCTTTTTGTATAACATTGCCCATCTGCAATGTGATGGACACTTCTAATCTAGAACATGTTTCAGAAATAGCTAATAACATATATAAAATATATATATGTTATTATATATATAACATATATATATAATAATAGCTAATAGCTGATATATATTTTTTCATCTTTATCTTTTGTGTTCGTCATTGTTATGGCCAAATAATTGGGCTTCATAGAAATCCAATTAAAGCTATGATAGGGCAGTTAATATCTGCCTATGTCCTTACCTTACCTGCCTATATTCTTACTGTCCGTAAATTGTGTATTCTGTTGCAATTTTGTCTGTCCTGGGAGGAAAAGTGAATAACTCACCTTCACTTGAAAACTGCTTGCAAAGAATTTCATCCTTCTCAATGAGATTTGAACTAAGGTCTTTTTCAACCAAAGAGCATCACATCTTGACATGACCTAATCATGTCAAGATAAATATTAATCAGGTAATCAAATAATCAAGAGAGTCTAAAAATTAAGCAGTCAGATTTTAAACCGAGAAGAGCTTTTAATTAATAAGTTTATTTATGCAGGGTAATATGCGTAAAATGAATCATACAAAATTACCAAGAAAGGCATTTATAGTGAATAAAAAACTTACAACATTGCTATTTAACAATGGAGTGCACAGATCTGTAACATAAATAACATTATTATAATTATCTTATGTAAGGAAAAAATAATTCTCAACCAGTTTCAGCATCTTCTGTGCTATAACAAGCATCCAAGTATGCCCAGCATATTTCTGAGATCACTGTTCTATCTGGAATACTTTGTGCCATTCCATATATTGCTGCCTGGAAATTACAATAGGAATTATCAGTAATTTATTATAGTGAAGAATACATGATAAATATAATTTGTAATATACATAATAATATAAATATAATATAAATCTCTAATTATTATTACATATTCCATTTTATTACTTTTGTTGTTATGCGTTCCAGATCTTCATAAAATTCTTCTATTTCTAATTTTGATTTTCTTTCAACTTTCTAAATACATTAATAATTTAGTAACTTTATTTAACTTTTTCATGTCCTCCTTCATATCATACTTTTCTCCTTTTAAATCATTCGTTCCAGCCAAAACAATGAACTCTTTCACTTTACCCTTTTGTGCTCTAATAGCTTTGCTAGTATCATTAATTGTTGCACCCAGGAAGCATGATCTTGTCACCCTCTTGCTAATCACACCTCTTATGATAGAATCAGGGTACAAGACTCTCCTGGCCAAACATTTCTCTTTTCTTGTACGTCATTCTTTCTGCTTTAAGGTAAACCATTTGCCAGACATTTCTGCATTCATTCCAACTCATTATTCCAACTCTTCTTACTAAATAGCTTAAGGAAATTATAAAGTACAATAGAATATACATTAAAATAAATTTTAATACACTTCCAGTATTTCAGCAACGTCACGTTGCCATTATCACAGGAACTTAAATACAAGACACGTGCATGCAAGCACAACACACAGTAAATGAGGAACGAAGCATGAAGCTATTCTTTCTCCTAAAAGTCCTGATGGTGCTCCCTAGCGGGCAATGTTGGTATTCTTGGCCGATTGGGCTGAAGGTCTTCTGATGTAGGTTTCCCAAAAATGGGGGCAGTCTCATGCAACCAAATTTGTTTAGGTTTCGATTGTTTCTTAGAGCTGAGGCTGATTCCATGAATAGCCTTTCAAATTTTTTTTGACTATGGTGTATTACCCTGGCTTTCCTCCACCGTAGTTGTGGTTTATTGGTTTCAATATGTTTTGAATTTTTTTTTTTGGAGGGGGGGTAGCCATTGGCTAAGAAAGTGTTGAGAATGTGGTTAGGGCATTGTCATTTGAACAGATAAGTTTAGCCCTGCTGTGTAGTGTCTTAATGACTCCATACTGTTGTGAGGAGGGGTGGTGGGATTGTTGGTGAATGTATCTGCTTGCATGGGTGGGTTTTCTATAAACTGAGAAAACCAAAGTTCCATCAGGCTGGCAGGTGACTAATGTGTCTAAGAAAGGAAGGTAGTCGATTTTTTCTTCTTCCAGGGTGAACTTGATTCTGGGGTGTTGGTTGTTTAAGTGTGTTAGGAAGGAGAGGAGTGCATCGGAGCCATATGGTTGGTTTTTGTGGGGCAGAGTTTAAGGCTTTCTCTTCAAACGTCTCCATATAAAAGTTGGCTAAGGGTGGGGAGAGTGGAGAATCCATGGCTGTCCCCTCTATTTGTTTGTAGAATTTTCCTTGCCAAACAAAATAGCCTTAGTTCATTGTGAACTGAAATAGGGCTGTGATATCAGGAGGAAATTTAGCTTGGATTAGCTCTAAGGATTCTTTGAGTGGAACATTTGTGAATAGGGAAGAGACATCAAAACTGACCATTATGTCAGTGTGTTTGAGTGTAAGGTTTTCTATGCTGGCTTTGAAGTGGGCTGATTTTTTTTTGTGTGTGAAAGTATGTTGCCAGTATAGTTGTAAGGGCTATGGCCAAATGTTTAGCTAGTTTGTATGTGGGGGAATCAATGCCATTCACTATGGGACGTAATGGCACATTTTCTTTATGTATTTTTGGGAGTCCATATATATACGGGGGGGGGGGGGGTATGGAGTTAAACGGTTTTAATTTGCTAGTGACTTGTACAGGCCAAGAAGTGACCTTCTTAAGGAGCCTGTGGAGTTTTCTAATTTGTGAGTTGGTGGGATTGTACTCAATAGGGAGGTAAGTAATGTGTAATTTACACTTACCTGTGTAATCCTTTTGGTTAAGCAATACTGTAACATTCCCTTTATCTGCTTTGGTGATTATTATTTCCTTGTTTTTCTTTAATTCTTGCAGAGATTTAATTTCCTTATTGGGCATGTTGGTTTTTGGTGGTTTTGCTTTGGTCAGAACAAAAGCAACATTCAGTCTAATATAGTTGGCGACGTGGTTTGGAAGGTGTCGAATCCTGTGTTCAATTTGTATCATAATGTCTTCAGCAGATATTCTTCTGGGCACAATAACGAAGTTGTGGCCACGTGAGAAAGCATCGGTCGCTTCAAGTTTCAAACTAATTGATGGAAGGTTGACTACCATGTCAGTAGGAAGTTGTGGTTTGGAGTTAGAGTTCTTTTTTAAATTCCAAATTTTTTGATGTGTCATTCCTGTACTTTTTTAAATTCTTTGTCCGCAGCAGTGCAGGAGATGTCATATAAAATAGACCAAATCTCGTGGTTTAAGGTGCTGGAAAGCTCATCTTCGAGTGCCTGGATAGCTGAGTTAGCGCCACACAGGTAATGGAGTTGTAAACACAGGTAAAATGAAGTTGAAGCTATGAAGACAACTGAATCGTCTCGCTTTCCTAAAACGCTGCTGGGATAACCAGATAATCCCAAACTGTGTCAAATTCAAGCACCGTTTCGCTTCCCAAAAGGCTCTCCATATTTATAACCGTGCCAGCCAAGCTTTGCTCAAAGAACAAATCGCCACTACTTGCCGTTACCTGTGTGATGCTAACTCATCTATCCAGGCACTCGAAGATAAGCTTTCCAGCACCTTAAACCACAAGATTTGATCTACAGGGTGTTCGGGATAAATTTGACAGTTTCGTAAGGAAAAAGAAAATCTTCTTTGTATCTATTAAATTTAATGAATTGACAAAAAAACATTACAGGCAGAGTTAATTACAATACTATCAACAAGATTTACTCAAAATAACCACCATTAGCATCGATCACAGCTTCAATTCTGCTACAGTCTCCCTGGGAATGGCCGCAAAAACTGTTTTAATTTTATCCATTAACTGGGCTTTTGTATTACTGGAAGTGCGATTGGTGTCTTTTTCAACTGCGCCCCATACAAAATAATCCATGGGGTTAAGGTCTGGGGAGTTTGGAGGCCAAACATTTGGACTGGTGAAGTCGTAGAAATTTTCAGACAACCATTTTTGACTTTTCCCAGAGGTGTGGCAAGGGGCCGAATCCTGCTGCCATACATACGGCCTACCATTGGCTACCCTTGTTATCCAGGGCTTGACTACAGTTAGCAACTCCACGAACAAAGCCCGAATTCCAATGCCAGGGTTCTTCAACACCTGTTCCTGCAGATTTGCGAGGAATTCTGCTGTACGAACGCAATCAGATAGTCTGCTAGGGATCTTTCTTCTTGCTACATCCTCGTAGTCACCATTGCAAGTCTCTAGTTCATGCCTGATTGTTTTTACTGTATTCAGGGAGCATTGGGCAGCAGTCGTAATATCCTTATTTTGATGGCAGGCACGAATCATCATGATACAAGTTATTCTCTTCCATGATTCAGGTGGGTTCCAGCTATCCATCCTTTCTGACATCTTGTATATGAATGAAGAAGGGTCCAAACTTTTAAATGAAGAGAAGTGTGTGTTAATACATGTAACTTACGGAAAAATATAATTAATTATAAATATGTCAAATTTATCCGGAACACCCTGTATTTTATACAACATCTCATGCACTGCTGCGGACAAAGAATTTAAAAAAGTATGGGAATGAAACATCAAAAAATTGAAAATTTAAAAAAGAATTCAAACTCCAAACCACAACTTCCTACCGACACGGTAGTCAACCTTTCATCAATTAGTTTCAAACCTGAAGCAACCAACGCTCTCTCATGTGGCCACAACTTCACTATTGCACTCAGAAGAATACCTGCTGAAGACAATATGATACAAATACGGGATTCCACACCTTCCAAACCACGTCGGCAATGATATTAGACTGGATGTAGCTTGTGTTCTGAAAAAAGCAAAACCGCCAAAAACCAACATGCCCAATAAGGAAATTAAATCTCTGCAAGAATTAAAGAAAAACAAGGAAATAATAATCATCAAAGCGGATAAAGGGAATGGCACAGTATTGCTTAACCAAAAGGATTACACAGGTAAGCCGAATGATCTATTGTTAGATCGGGCTGCT